>NC_132885.1:28505430-28697930 GCF_030463535.1 Salminus brasiliensis | reverse complement strand
TCCAACAAGACAGTGACTCAAGACAACACAGGAGTGGCTTAGAGACTCTGTGAACGCTCCTGAGTGTCCAACCAGAGCCCTGCTTTACACCCTATTAAAAATCTCTGGAGAGCCCTGAGAATGGCTGTCCCCCGACGTCCCCATCCAACCTTACGGAGAGGATCTGAAGAGAAGAAAGGCCGAAAATCCCCAAATCCAGGTGAGCAAACCTTGTGGCATCATACCCAAGAAGACTGGAGGCTGTAATCACTGCCAAAGGTGCTTCAACTAAGTACTAAGTAAAGTGTCTGAATACTTATGTCACTGCAACATTTTAGTTTTTCATTTTATTTTAATAAATTTGCAGAAATTTCTAAAACTCTGTTTTCACTTTGTCGTTACAGGATAAACATGGTGCCAGTGTCTAAAGCTGTATATTTTCCTTCATAAGTCCACTTTTATTAAAGATTTATGTTTCCTGATTAAGATTATATTAATAAAGTGTCAGAGAAAGAAAAACAATCCCAGCAACACTAAGTATAGAAAAATGTTCTCCTTTATATCTGTTATTATTTACAGTTATTAATTTGAGTTACTTTAATAAGCTGTTAAATAGTTGTAAACACTGTTTTCTTAAACTAGTTCATCATTTTCAGTTTAGAGAGTCAGAAATATTTTTATTCCGGTTTAGGAGGGACTTTTATTTTGACAGAATTTCGTTCGCTACTCTGGTCAAGTGTTGCTAGCTTCACACTGCTAGCTCGTTGCGCTCGGGGAACTGACGCGCCTTGAAACGTGATTGCGTAACGAAGCGTCACTTCCGGCGGTCACGTGATCTGCGGTATGTTTGAGCGCGTGTTTGGACGCGGTTCTGCTTTAGAAGCTCGAGCTGTGATTCTTCACAGAGCGTCGAGCGACCGGCCCTCCTTTCCAGCTTTACTCTCAGCTCTGTCTCCTTCCTCTGAGACAGCTGCTGTGACCCTGGAGCTCTCTGCTCCCTGTGCTGCTGTACAGCTCTTTGTCTCACGGAGGGTCGTCGTCTCCTCTCCCGCACCGGAGAAGGCCTGTGGGGCGTCAGTCTGGCCTGGGGGCGTCGAGGACTCCTCCACCACCACCGCCGGTTTTCACCTCTGCTGACCGGTTCGAGGTCCTCGGAGCCCAAAGAGGAACCACGCTCTCCTGTTCTCCAGCTGCCCGTGTGCTGCACGTCGCCGGCCGGCTTTCCTTGGCGCTATTCTCCGCTCGACGCGGAGGTCCAGAAGGAGCCCTGCCGCTTCAGAAAAACCCAGACGAGAGGATCATCGTCTTCAGCCCCCTGCCCTCCTACCGACGAGTGAGCGAGCCGCTCCCCCAGCTCCTCTCGCTCCACTGCTGCTGCGGGACAGGTCCGTCCACGCTGACTCTGTAGAGAACTGGGAGAGCTTTCGGCTGTGTCCGGTCCTCTACCGCAGAGATGAGCTCCACCCGGTCCGGTCTGGGTCCGGTGTTCAGGTTAGTGAGCTGGACAGTGGGCAGGTGAGTGATTTACATGATTTACTGGATTTAATCATCATTTATTCTGTGATTTCTCTGCTTGTTTTAAACAGTAATAAATCAGTGTCCCTCATAGTGTCTCAGACTAACCCTGCAGTATGGAGACTGTCTGTCCTCCACATGGTTTATAACTGGAGCTTCAGAAAATCTGCTTTAAAAATCTTATTAGAATTAATATCAATTATTTTGCTGCACCATCATTCAGTACTACTGCTCTTAATGATATTCAGGGATTGTGCTGCTGCTGCTGCCTCCATCCTAAGAGTAGAAAACTGGTAAATGATCATCAGCCCAGATTATCAGTGTTATCCTCCTGATTTCAGTGTAAAGCCGTTTTCATCTAGAGAACATTTCTGCTCCATGAACTTTGCATTGTACATTACAGACCCTGTAGCAGTGGTCAGTGCTGGTCAGTGTCTGATCTCCAATTTCTGGAACAGTCTGCTAAGTACTGAGGTGCTTTCCTCTCTCTCTTTGGAGAGCGTGTACTTTCGTAGCATCTGTGGCAACAACAAAGGAGAATTTTTCTAAGGCTTTATTTCTAAAAAAAAAAAAAAGTTGTTAAATATGATGAGAACTTTCTGATTCCTGTACAGTGGCCAAAAAAGTATTGTCAGCCACTAATTGTGCAAGTTGTCCTACTTAGAAAGATGAGAGGTCTGTAATTTACATCATAGGTACGCTTCAACTACGAGAGACGTTATGGTGGAAAATGAGTATTTGGTCAGTAACAAAAGTTCAGCTCAATACTTTGTAACATAACCTTTTGTTGGCAATGACGGAGGTCAAATGTTCCCTGTAGGTCTTCACCAGGTTAGCACACACTGTAGCTGGTATTTTGGCCCATTCCTCCATGCAGATCTCCTAGGGCAGTGATGTTTAGGGGCTGTCGCTGGGCAACAGACTTTCAACTCCCTCCACAAATTGTCAATGGGGTTGAGGTCTGGAGACTGGCTAGGCCACTCCAGGACTCTGAAATGCTTTTTTCAGAGCCACTCCTTCGTTTCCCAAGCGCTGTGTTTGGGATCACGGTCATGCTGGAAGACCCAGCCATGTTCCATCTTTAATGCTCTCACTGATGGAAGGAGGATTTGGCTTAAAATCTCGATACATGGCCCTGTTCATTCTTCCCTTAACACAGATCAGTCGTCCTGTCCCCTTTGCAGAAAATCAGCCCCAAAGCATGATGTTTCCACCCCCATGCTTCACAGTAGGTATGGTGTTTTTGGGATGTTTAATAAGAATGAATTTTGCCCTGCTGAGGCCAAGGCGCCGCCTTAGGGTGCAGTCCATACAATTAGTACACACTGTGTTGTATGAGCAACTTACTGTTCGTGTATGGGATGTAACCACTAGGAAGAGGCCGACTCCTTTGGATAGGCTGCGAGGGTGTTTGTACTATGAAAGACGTTATGAAGTGGTGCAGGTGCACTGCGGAACCACTCTAATTTGGTCTTATATCCAAATATAAGGATTTAATACGTCCATGTTCACTTTATATTAAAGGTATGCTTGCTGGTCATAATGTATTGGCAATATGTTAACAGGTCTATACAGCTGTTTAAAGCAATGTAATACTGTAAACTAACGTTTATATAATCAATTATATAACTTGTTTTTCATGAGGGTGCTGTTATCAACCACTGGAATGAAGGGTCAAGGGAAGACTGTGCCTGGTGGGAGCGGTTGGCCCCCGCCTCCGTCCACGCACAGTTCCTCATTTTGTTAAAGATATAAGGGACGGGACCCCCTTTCCTGGTGAGAGTCGGCTGAGTGGAACTGCAGGTCCAGCTCGGTGGTTTACTGAGACGGCTGTCTCTTACCAGGATCGAAGGGCTCTCCCGATCCAGTGAGTGGTGAGTCACAATGAGACTGGCTGTTAAACTGAAAGCGTTCTGCCAAGTTTGCTCTCGGTTTGTTTTTGTTGATTGTAAAATAAAGGGACATTTTTATACGGGACCTCTGGTGTGGAACCGGAGTTATTTGACGATCTTCCCTTTGATTCAATATTTCACAAAACAGGATGCAACTCTGCATTCTTTCTCCAAAAGCGTGTGGGGCTTCAGATCAATGGAGATTATCAATGGTCTTGTATGTCTTCCATTTTCCTTTAATTGCTCCCACAGTTGATTTAGTCACACAAAGCTGCTTGCCTGTTGTTGATTCACTCTTCCCAGCCTGGTGCAGGTCTACAATTTTCTTCCTGGTGTCATTCGACAGCTCTTTGGTGTCTGTTTGAGGCTGTGGACAGATAATGAGGTCAAACAGGTGCCATTAATACAGGTAACGAGTGGAGGACCGAAGAGCTTCTAAAAGAAGTTACAGGTCTGTGAGAGCCAGAAATCTTGCTTGTTTACCAAATTCTTAATTTTCACCATAATTTACCATACATTTTTTTAAAAATCCTGCTATGTGATTTCCTGGATTTTTTTTCTCATTTTGTCGCTCAAAGTTGAAGTGTAACTATGATGAAAATTGGACTCCTCTCATCTTTCTAAGTAAGAGAACTTGCACAACCAGTGGCTGACTAAATACTTTTTGTGTATTACCCCAAGCAGTAATAGCCTTCCGCTCATCAACTTTTCAGCCGTTACTGACGAGCATTTATACACTCACAACTGCTCGGATGAAGTGCTTGTTGTGCACACAAGTATTTGCATGCAGTTCTTGCCATTATGGGCAGGCGTTTATCGTTGGTGCGCCACCATGTTATCGGATCATCATCTACATCAAAGGTTGGTTCCTGTTCATATGCTGCCGGCTTAGCAGTAGCTCTTCAGTAATAGAGGTTCCTGATTGGTTTTGTTTTGGACAAATGGCTGCCTTTTTTTATATATATTTTTATCCCTCTTTTTGTTTAGAGCCCCAGCACTTGGAGCTTCTTGAGTAAACAATGAAGCACTTTTGTAAATCGCTTTTGATAAGAGCATCAGATAAATGGCGTAAATGTAAATATAGCACCACCGATATGAGGAAATGTAAATGAAATCATGCATGTCTACTATTTACTATTTACGGTCATCATGTATTTGTGGGGTATAAAAAGTGGAACGCTGTACAGCAAGGTGTTTTTAAATCGGGCACTGTTCTCAAGTCTTCCACTGGGGTTACATTTACTGCAGGATTAAAGTGTTTCTCTACATTCCTGAGACTGACTGACTGAGTTGATTCTTTAAGCGCGGAGAAGCAAATCCCACTACCACAGTTTTTCCCAATATTCCTCTGGGTCCAGAGTTTTCAGAGACAGGATCAGAAACCGACAGAGGCGGCCGCCGTCATCCCAATGAGTGATTCTGAGTCAATTCAGGCGCTCTACTGACTCCGAGACTCTGTACCCGAGGTGACTAAGTAAATTAATTAGACTGCTTGCCTTATGAATATAGAATAAACAGGAGGAGACGAGACGCCATATTCTTAGACCTTCAGGTTACTTTAACCCGGAGACTTTTTGCAGTGATCCGGAATCAAAGGACGAAGATGTCCAAAGCATTGCCTTAAGATCATTTCAGTCTCTGAACTGGGAATATCTCGGGATCCAGATTTGTTTTAAATTGGAAGATTCTAAGATATTGTCTATTGGAATATTTTGATTCTCAGGGTTGTTTAAAGCAGAGAATTTTTCAGGGATCCAAATGTATTAAAATTCAAAGTTTCTCTGACAAGATTTTAGGATATTTAATTCTTAGTACTGTTCAACCGAGAGAATTTTGTAAAGAGATCCGAATTTATATTTGTAGAAAATTCAAAGATTTTAAAGAAGGCTTTTTTTTTTTTCGTTTTTTTTTCTCAGGGATGTTTAAAGACAAGGGAGCAAAGTTTATAATATCCAAAGAGTTTGGACTGTACACGTGAAATTAAAGGCAGTGAAAAGTAAACTGGTTTATATCTGTCTCTAGCTGCATTGTCCTCAACAACAGACATTCAAGCAAAACAAACTTGCATCAACCGCATCAAGACGAGGATTACTCTGATTTGGTGGCTAATTACTCTGATTCATGCAACGCAGGAGGAAGAGCGTTCTTTTATAAAGCCCCAACTTTGGAACAAGCTCCCTGTTAATATCCGGGAATCAGACCCACTCTCAGTCTTTAAATCTAGATGAAAAACTTCTCTCTTTACACCAGCTTTCATAGAACTCTCCAGTTCTGTGTTCTGTCCTGCTCTGATTACATTACATGCTTTTTATTACTATTATTGTGGTTATGTCTCTAACTATTTCTGTAACTGTCCTAACCCCTCTCTCCCTCTTTTACATGTACTAAAATGCCCTGCCGTCCAGTCTGGAGGTGTCCATTCATCCATGTGCCGGAATCAGGCCTGTCCCTCTTCTCAGCATGGACTTTAACATTAACACTGAGCAAATGTCCAGCACCTTCTCATACTTCATAACCTGTTTCTACATTAGCTATAGCTCTTCATTAACTCTCTGTCCAGCACCTTCTCACACTCCTACTTCATAACCTGTTTCTACATTAGCTATAGCTCTTCATTTTCTCTCTATCCAGCTCCTACTCACACTCCTACTCCATATATAAATAAAGTCTGAATTGAATTGGCTGTGTGACTCCTTCAGTACCTTCATTCTCTACTATTGTCGCCAGATGCCGCGAGGTCCTGACGGAACACTGCTGCACGCTTCTGGACATGGTCTTCTGCCCCCTGCCCACCTACTGATGAGTGAGCGAGCCGTTTACCCAGCTCTTTGAGCTCCACTACTGGCTGCGGGACCGATGTGTTGCATAGTTGGCAGGTAATTCATTTACATTACTGGATTTTATAATCATTTATTATATAAGTGTAGCCATCCTAAGTGTAGGAAAACTGGTAAATGATCATCAACCCAGATTATTAGTGTTATCCTCCTGATTTCAGTGAAGCTAAGCTATTTTCATCTAGAGAACGTTTCTGATCCATCTACAGTTTTTAACCTCAGGCCCACCTTCCCCTCACTGCATGCTCAGCTTCTGGGAGAGGGGTCAGAGTAAATTTGTCATTTTCAATGAGGGAAGTCCTTTCCTCTTTCATAGCGTCGACCCAGAATGTTGATTTAGTTGAGTCTCTTTAAAGCTCTGTGGTTCATTACAGACCCTGTAGCAGTAGTCAGTGTTGGTCAGTGTCTGATCTCCAGTATCTGACTCCGTCAGCTAAGTACTGAGGTGCTTTCCTCTCTCTCTTTGGAGAGCGTGTACTATCACTCAGTAGCTTTTATAATTTCATCCTTAGTTTTTAGGAAGTTCACAGACTGAACCGGAGTAATCCTCAGTAAACGCCAGAGTGGATCTACAACCCTCTTTTGCTCACTGGATCTATAGGAGCAGCAAGGTCAGTATGTACTAGTTCAAGTACTGGTTTTGCTCGTGCATCAGGTTCTGTTTCTACTCTGAGCAGATTTCTCTTGTCTGCAGATTCACAGTTCAGTTGATCAATCTTACCCTTGATCTTCATGCTCTCTACTGCATAATGTGAAACATCATAATTACAGTGATCAAGGATTTCATGCTGTTTGAATATTGTAACACACTGCAACCATCACCACTGTTGCACTCTTTAATGGTGAACTTGGTATCTTTTTTGGGGCTTTGTCTTCTGTATCTGAGCCAGTTGTTGTGATCTTTGTGCTCTCTGCTCCCTGTATTTTTGTACTGTACTCGCTCACTGATTGTCATCTGTATTTTTACTCAGAGGCGACCACGGAGGAACGAGCCCTCCTGGAGGTCGTCAAGCTATTATGGCAGATCCAGCTGCTGTTGTAGAGGCAGTCCAAACTCCACTGATGAAAGACGAGGCTGGAGGCTGCCCATGACTCCTCCAACGCTGCCATCTAAATTCCAGCGCTACTGGCGCGGCAGACACAGAAGGTCCCTAAAGAGTAATGCCATGGTCACCTGTTTTCCAGGTGCTTGTGTCATGGACGTCGCCAGGTGGCTTTGGCACCATCATTCTCCACTATTCTCCGGCTGATACAGCGTGGTCCTGAAGAAGCACAGCCGTACGCTTCTGGACACTGTTCAGAAAAAGACACCAGAATCATGGTCTCCTACCCCCTGACCACTTAACGATGAGTGAGCAAGCAGTTTCCTCAGCTCCTCTCGCTCCACTGCTGGCTGCAGGACCGGTCTGTCTGCACTGACTTCGTAGACAGCTGGGAGAGCTTTTGGCTGTGTCCGGTCCTCTAAAACAGAGATAAGCTTCACTTGAGCTGCCTGGGGTCCATCGTTCTCTCCGGGAACATCAAGAAGGTGCCAGGACTGACTGACCCTTCCCAGTCACACTGTCAGGTTAGAGAACTGCATAGTTGGCAGGTAAGTGATTTACATGATTTACTTGATTCCACCCATTTATTCTGTCACTTTTCTGCTTGTATTAAAAAGTAATAGATCAGCGACACTCATAGTATCCGACACATCCTGCAGTATTGAGACGGTCATGGTTTGTAATTGTAGCGTCGGAAAATCTGCTTGAAAAATCTTATTAGAAATTATATGAATTCTTCCATCTTTCCGAGTTCAAGCAGTTCTGCATTGAATTTGGGCTGTTGAACAATCAGTGGCTGACTAAATACCTTTTTGCCCCACTGTATATTTAAGTTCTCCTACTTGCAAAGATGAGAGGTCTGTAATGGTCATTACAAAATCCAGGAAATCACATTGTAGAATTTTTAAAGAATTTATTTGTAAATTATGGTGGAAAATAAGTATTTGGTCTCCCTCTGGCTCTCACAGACCTGTAAATTCTTTAAGAAGCTCTTCTGTCCTCCACTCGTTACCTGCATTAATGGCACCTGTTTGACCTCGTTATCTGTATAAAAGACACCTGTCCATAGCCTCAGTCAGACTCCAAACCTCCAACCTGCTTAAGCCAGTACATGTCCAGACCCGTCTGAAGTGAACCACCTTGGTTTACTAAATCAAGGCAGTAGGTCTGTTTATTACATTGGTGGGGGTCATAAAATCGGTTTACACAGAGACCCTGGAAGCGGACTCTTTTTACGTGTATGATGAACTTCAAACTCTAACTGTAAAAATACAGGTAATTTTGGAAAGTTGATTCTTTAAGTGTGGAGAAGCAAATTCCACTACCACAGTTTTGGAGGTTCCACATAGATCCCAATATTCTTCATGGTCCAGAGTTTTCAGAGACAGGATCAGAAAGCGACAGAGGCGGCCGCCGTAATCCCAATGAGTGATTCTGAGTCAATTCAGGCGCTCTACTGACTCCGAGACTCTGTACCTGAGGTGACTGTAAGCTAATTAAAGGTGACCGCTTGCCTTACGAATTACGGGTCACCATATTTTTAGAACTTCAGGTCAACTTTGGAACAAGCTCCCTGTTAATATCTGGGAATCAGACCCACTCTCAGTCTTTAAATCTAGATGAAACACTTCTCTCTTTACACCAGCTTTCAGAGAACTCTCCAGTTCTGTGTTCTGTCCTGCTCTGATTACATTTCACCACTGTTCTGTCCTGCTCTGATTACAGGCTTTTTATTACTATTATTGTGGTTGTGTCTGTAACTGTTTCTGCTACAGGTCTCTGACTAAACATAAAGCTTGTTCTAATCTTCATCTTTTTCTCTCTCTCCTCATGTCCTGAGCTGCCTGCCTGGAGTTGCCCTTTTTTAGTTCAGTTCCTGCGTCTTGGTATCAGGCCTGTCCCTCTACTTGGCATGGGCTTTAACATTAACACTGAGCAAATGTCCAGCACCTACTCATACTTCATAATCTCCTCCTACATTAGCTATAGCTCTTCATTATCCCTCTGTCCAGCACCTACTCACCTACTTTATAACTGTATATTATTAGTTTTCTTATTATACAGAGCTTGAAAGTCGAGCGGAGCAGAGTTCTGTTATTCACTACTTCTGCGGTTTTGCTTTTATGCCTTCGAACTCTTCAGCGAGTGTGGACTTGAGTTATGACCTGAGAAGCTCAGAGACGTCTGTTTTCAAAGCACAGAGAATCTCTTCATCTCCATGTCTGTTAGCTTAGATGGCGAGGTTGATCTGCTAGGCCTGTTTGCAGTGTTTCTTCTCTTGTATGGAAATTGTCTGAGATTTTTAGCCATTATATGAACCATTGAGGAGTTTTTGGCTGTAGATCCAAATTAGTGATCTGAAAACTTTTTGATGACTTCTTAATGTCGTACAGAGCTAAATTTCAATCTTTTATGGGAGCTTCTGGGAGATGAGTCGAGTCACTTGTGTTTCCATAAGCTTTGTCTAAACTGAAACCGGAGCACCTTACAGTGAAGTCTGCTTGTGTTTGTTCTTTTAATTGAACATTAGTTTTTATGTAATCTCTCATATGTCCATTTATATTCAGCTTGTTATGCTCAGGTCTACAGTGGGACCGGGGAATTTACACGCTTGAAACGTGACTGCTTAAAACGAAGCGTCGCCACCACAGCCGGTTTTCATCTCTTCCAACCAGTTTGAGGTCCTCAGCTCTTCTACTTTACCTTCACCTGCTTCATCCCTCAAGGACAACCCCTCAGGGCAGTGTTCTCATTGATGGAGATTCTACTGAAAACCACTTAAAAGTATCGAGCCCGAAGAGTAACACCACTGTCTCCTGTTTTCCAGATGCAGTGTCCTGGACTTTGCCAGGATGCTTCCCTTGGCACTGCGGCAACGTGATGCCTTTGGCACAGTGCTTCTCTACTATTCTCCTCCCGACGCAGCGAGTTCCTGATGTTAGTGAACTGAATAATCAGCAGGTAAGTATTTTTTTTCTATTTTAATAATTATTTATTCTGTCATTTTTCTGCTTGTATTAGCAATTTGGTCAGTGTCTGATATTCAGTATAGGACACCCAGTCAGCTAAGTACTGAGGTGCTTTCCTATCTCTCTTTGAAAAGCGTGTACTGTGTTTATCTCCCTCTGTTTGAGCACCATCTTGAGCTTCAGTTTAAGACTCTTGAACCTCTTCTGGAGTCTGATCAACACTGCTGGCTGTTGGAATGGGGGGTACACTCCTCTCACTTGGGATCATCTGTCATTGACTGGTCAGTCTGGGTTTGCTGTTCTTTAACACACTTTGTATCAAATTCCACAAGCCTGTGTTTAAGCACTTTCCCTGTGTCTGGATAGTCGACTAGGTATGATGGACTGTTCTTGTTGTACCTACAAAGACTCCCTTTTACATTTTGACACATTTAGCTTCTATCTGTCATATTTGTAAGTGTAGCATGCTGCTCCGAATACTCTCCTCTTTGAAAGGTTAGGCTTTCTCTGTCAACGTAGAGTCATTGAATACATACATAGAGCTGCTGAGGTCTCACGCCTTATCCCCTGCTTACAGAGCAATGACTGTAAACGTGTTGCTGTGAACTCGGAACCATTATGTGAACAAATACATTTTATTGATCCATATGGTGATGAATCAGCCAAACATCTCTCAGTAGCTTTAACTGTTTCACCCTTAGTTTTCAGGAAGTTCACAGCCTGCATCTGAGTAATCCTCAGTGAATGTCTGAGTGGATCTCCAACCCTGTATCTGTCCAAAGCTCCTTAAATTAGTAACCTCATTAAATATTCACGAAGCTTCAGCCGCATTGGTCAGTATATAATGCACAGTCTCAGCCAATCAGGAGCCTCCACTGTAAATCAGCAGGGTGGTCTTGCAGCAGTGTGCAGGGCGAACGAACCGGTGTGACTGAGCTCTGTAGCTCCTCTGGAAGACTAAACTGTAGAAACTGCTCAAGCTGTGTGGCTGTGGGTGCGTTTAATTTTGAGTCTGTGACACAAAGTAAGCTGCTGTTCATTTAGTTTGGGAATGGCTTAGTTCTGTTGCTATGCTAGCTTTCTCCTTAGCAATGTAGCTTCAGTGCTTACCTATGTATTACTGAATTTTCATGGTTTCTGTTATTTCTTCATGTTTCACACTACTGAGCTGGTTTAGGTTAGTATGGATGGTGTAATTCTGTGGATTTGTGCTAAATTTGTGTTCTTAGTCAACGTCCTGGTGTTTATTGAACTGCTGCTCAGTTTCCTCTTTTCGTCCTTGTGGGGGCGCTAAAACCCAATAGATTAACCTTTGAAAACAGTCAGAGGCAGGTTAAACTGAACTGTGAAGTCTGCAGACATCAGCTTTATCAATCTTACCCTTTATCTTCATGCTCTCTACTGCATAATGTGAAACATCATAATTACAGTGAACAAGGATTTCATGCTGTTTGAATATTAAAACACACTGCAACCATCACCACTGTGATCATTGACCACATTAAGGTACAATAGGCTTTAGTACTCTTTAATAGTGAACTTGGTACCATTTTTGTGGCCCTGTCTTCTTTATCTGAGCCAGTTGTTGTGATGCTTGTGCTCTCTGCTCCCTGTGTTAATGTACAGTACTCTGTCTCACTGACTGTTGTATGCGTTTCTGTCTCTGTGTGTTTACTCAGAGGCAACCACGGAGGAACAAGCTCTCCAGGAGGTCATCAAGCTTGTACAGCAGATCCAGCTGCTGTTGTAGAGGCTGTCCAAACTTCACCAACGGAAGACAAGACTGGAGGCTGCCTGTGTCTCCTCCAACGCTGGGTCTTAATTCGAGCACTTCCGGCACGGCAGACACCGAAGGTCGTCATCTGGAAGTGTCAGCGTGGGTGGGAAAAGCAGAGGGCTGGTTCGCTTTGGCACCATCGTTCTTCACTATTCTCCTGATGCAGTGCGGCGTCCGGTCCTCTAACACAGAGATGAGCTTCACTTGAGCCGCCTGGGGTCCATCGTTCTGTCCGGGAACATCAAGAAGGTGCCAGGCCAGGACTGCCTGGCCCTTCCCAGTCAGGTTAGTGAACTGCATAGTTGGCAGGTAAGTGATTTACATGATTTACTTGATTCCACCCGTTTATTCTGTCACTTTTCTGCTTGTATTAAAAAGTAACATATCAGTGCCACTCATAGTCTCAATACTGCAGGATTTGTCTGAAATACTGTCATGGTTTGTGATTGTGACGTCGGAAAATCTTCTTTAAAAATCTTATTAAAATTCCATCTTTCCATATATATATATATATACATACACCCCCCACAAACAAGCAAGATTTCTGGCTCTCACAGACCTGTAACTTCTTTAAGAAGCTCTTCTGTCCTCCACTCGTTACCTGTATTAATGGCACCTGTTTGACCTTGTTATCTGTATAAAAGACACCTGTCCACAGCCTCAAACAGTCAGACTCCAAACCTCCAACCTGCTTAAGCCAGTACATGTCCAGACCCGTCTGAAGTGAACCACATTAGTTCACTAGATCTCTGTGAAACTAAATCAAGGGTGTAGGTCTGTTTATTACATTGGTGGGGGTCATAAAATTGGTTCACACAGGGTCTCCTGGAAGCGGACTCTTTTTACATTTTTGATGAACTTAAAACTCTAACTGTAAAAAACAGGTAATTTCTGAATATGAAGCACATACAAGTGTCCAAAGAAACACAAAGGGTAAGAGAGTAAATGTAAATGACTGCAGAATTTTAAATAGTGAAATAGATTTCAAACTGGATGCTAACCAGCCAATTAATCCTCAGTCCATATTGTCTATTTAAGTCAAGCCAGGTTGCCAAGTAGTATTAAATTTACCACTGCACCCAATTTTAGGTAGGAGGGTTTTTCCTCTTTCCCTTTAAGTAATCTTAGCCAGCACATTTTGAACAAGATTTCCCCAGATAAAGCTTTGGAGGAGTCCCACCGAATATTGCTGTTGTAGGGGAAGGCTGGATCGGCTGTTTGAAGACTCCTGAAAAGAAGTAGAAAACATAATTCCAAAAGACCTTCATTTTTAGACAAAACCAGAACGTGTGCCTGTGCTGTTGAATCTATTGTGTGATAGACGTCAAACAGAATCATGTTTTAAACAAATTTTGCCAACCTTGCCAGTGTAAGGAATGCACTTTTAAACTGAATTATAATGTGTTTAAACATATAGATGAGGAAAGTTCTCTACAGTATTTTACCACCATTCAGTAAATATATTGGACAGATGGATCCTCCACCTACTGCTGCTTTAATAGAAGGTTTTTTTTTGTCAGACTCAGTTCTGAAGTCTTCCACCGGCGTTCCGTTTACTGCAGGATTAAAGTGTTTCTCTACATTCCTAAGACTGACTGATCGAGTTGATTCTTTAAGCACAAAGAAGCAAATTCCACTACCACAGTTTTCCTCTGGGTCCAGAGTTTTCAGAGACAGGATCAGAAACCGACAGAGGCGGCTGCCGTCATCCCAATGAGTGATTCTGAGTCAATTCAGGCGCTCTACTGACTCCGAGACTCTGTACCCAAGGTGACTGTAAGTAAATTAATTAGCTTGCTTTACGAATTTAGAATAAACAGGAGGAGACGAGACGCCGTATTCTTAGACCTTCAGGTTACTTTATCCCGGATGCCTTTGATATTTTCATTTTTGTTTTAGTCCATTGACTTTTTGCAGTGACTCGGACTCAATGGACGAAGATGTCCAAAGCATTGCCTTAAGACCATTTCAGTCTCTCAGTTGTCTGAACTGGGAACTTCTCAGGATCCAGATTTGTTTTAATTTAATAATAATTTGGAATATTTTAATTCTCATGTTTTTAAACCAGAGAATTTTTCAGGGATCCAAATTTATTAAAATTCGAAGTTTCTAAGACAAGATTTTAGGAGATTTAATTCTCAGTACTGTTCAACCTAGAAGATTTTGTAAAGGAATCCGAATTAATTTTGTAGAAAATTCTAAGATTTTAAAGCAAGGTATTGGAAACAAATGTTTATTTTTCAAATTTGACCTTCTGAAGGTTAAGACAAGGGAGCAGAGTTTATAATACCCAAGGAGTTGGACTGTACGCTTAAAATGAATGCATAATTAATAACATGCTAATAATCATAATTGTAACTAAGTATAAAGGTGTATGCTATGTTTAGCTATATATATATATATATATATATTTATTTATTTAATATCAGCTTTGTCGTCTTTATCTGAGCCAGTTGTGATGCTTGTGCCCTCTGCTCCCTGTTACTGTACAGTACTGTCTCACTGACCGTCGTTTGCTTTTGTCTGTTTTCTCTGGAGAAACTTGGCGACTGCGGAAGAGCGGGATCTCCTGGCGCTCTGCATGGAGGTCATCAAGCTTTACTGCGGCTGTTGTAGAGGCAGTCCAAACTCAGACGCCCATGACTCCTCCAATGCTGGAGATCTTAAATCCAGCACTACCAGCTGAGGGTTGTCGTCTCCCTCGACGAGGGCTCCTCCTCCACCACAGCTGATTTTCACACTCAGCGAACTGTTGCGAGGTCCTCAGCTCTTCGACTTCACCTGCTCCCTCACCGAGGACCGCTCCTCAGGGCAGTATTTTCATTGTTGGAGGTTCTACTGTAAAACCCTTAAAAGTATCGGGACCAAATAGTAGCACCAATCTTTTTTCTCCCCCCCCCCCTCCTTCTCCAGGAGTGCTGGACATGGCCAGGTGGCTTCAGTACCATCAATCTCCACTTTTCTCTGGCTGATGCAGTGAGGCCCTGAAGGATCACTGTCACACACTTCTGGACACCATTCGGAAATAGACAGGACGCCAGGGTAGGCAACTGGAGTGAGCAGGTGAGTGATTTTTACATGATTTACTGGATTTAATAATTTATTCTGTCATTTCTCTGCTTGGTTTGAAAAGTAATATATAAGTGTCACTCAGTCTCCATACTGCAGGGTTTGTATGAGATACCGTGTCTGTTCTCCACATGGTTTATAATTGGAGCTTCAGAAAATCTACTTTAAGAATCTTATAAGAATTAATACAAATTCTTCCATATTTCTGAGTACAAGCAGTTCTCCCGTTTAATTTGGGCTGTTAAATATACAATCTCTAAAGTGGTCATTGTCAATGAAGGTATGACCGCTATCCAGTCACAGTTTATCAATCTTACCCTTGATCTTCATGCTCTCTACTGCATAATGTAAATCATCATAATTACAATGAACAAGGATTTAATGCTGTTTTGAATATTGTAACCCACTGCAACCATCACAGAAATGGTCGTGGCGGCATCACCACAGTTCAGTTCTGTGCACAACCCAAACCTCAGGTTTTGAAGCTAAATGCTCGACAGCTAGTGTTTTCATTAATAACCTTCTAAAGTTCTGTCTCACTGACCGTTGTTTGCATTTCTGTCTGTTTACTCTCGAGGAACATGGTGACCACGGAGAAACAAGCTCTCCACACGTCATCAAGCTTGACCAGCAGATCCAGCTGCTATTGTAGAGGCAGTCCAAACTCCTCAGACGGAAGACGAGGCTGCAGGCTGCATGTGACCCCTTCAATCAGGCAGTCTTAATTCCAGCACCACCGGTGCAGCGGACACAGAGGGTCGTCGTCGTCACCACTCCTCAGGACGGTGTTCTAACTGTTGGAGATCTTCTGTAAACACTTCAAGATATCGGAACCCAAAGAGTAACACCACTGTCTCCTGTTTTCCAGCTGCCCGTGTCCTGGGCGTCGCCAAGCAGCTTTACTTGGCGTTGCGGCAGCATGACTCTTCAGCACCATCATACTCTACTATTCTCCTCCCGACGCAGCGAGGTCCTGAAGGAGCACTGCCGCACGCTTCTGCACACGGTTCGGAGAACTACTTTTAGCCACCTATCCGCTTACTGACGAGTGCACTAGTAGTTCTCCCAGCTCTGTGTTTTAAACACATTCTGCCAGTCTTGCCTTAGTCCAGTGTAAGGAATGCACTATTTTAAACTGAATTATAATGTGTTTAAACATATAGATGAGGAGAGTTCTCTACAATATTTTTCCACCATTCAGTAAATATATTAATTGACAGATGGTTTTATCCACCTACTGCTGCTTTAATACTTGTAAGGGTTTAATATAAAATGAGTTCAGTAACAGAGATGGTGCCAATTTACCTTTTTTTTTTTTTTTTTTTTTCCTGTGTTGACCTTCAGAGCCGTATCTAATAATGACGAGGAAGTTTGTGGACACAAAACTACGTAGCTGCAAATACCTGAAAAAATAAGCTTGAGGATTAAATTCAGTTCTAAGTTCAAAAGATTACCCAGCCTCATTACAGGGGGCTTAGAAAATCAGTGTAATTAGCAAATGGACGCCAGAGGTGATGAAACCAGTGCACTCCAGCAAATCGAGATCAAGAAGACAATTAAAAAACAGTAAGTGTGTGAATGTCACGTAGTGCACGGTCATCGTGTATTTGTGGGGTATAAAAAGTGGAACGCTGTACAGCAAGGTGTTTTTAAATCGGGCACTGGCGTTACGTTTACTGCAGGATTAAAGTGTTTCTCTACATTCCTAAGACTGACTGACTGAGTTGATTCTTTAAGTGCGGAGAAGCAAATCCCACTACCACAGTTTTTCCCAATATTCCTCTGGGTCCAGAGTTTTCAGAGACAGGATCAGAAACCGACAGAGGCGGCCGCAGTCATCCCAATGAGTGATTCTGAGTCAATTCAGGCGCTCTACTGACTCCGAGACTCTGTACCCGAGGTGACTTTAAGTAAATTAATTAGACCGCTTGCCTTATGAATTTAGAATAAACAGGAGGAGACGAGACGCCGTATTCTTAGACCTTCAGGTTACTTTAACCTGGATCCCTTTGATATTTTCAAATTTGTTTTAGACCATTGACTTTTTGCAGTGATCCGGACTCAAAGGACGAAGATGTCCAAAGCATTGCCTTAAGATCATTTCAGTCTCTGAACTGGGAATATCTCGGGATCCAGATTTGTTTTAAATTGGAAGATTCTAAGATATTGTCTATTGGAATATTTTGATTCTCAGGGTTGTTTGAAGCAGAGAATTTTTTTAGGGATCCAAATGTGTTAAAATTCAAAGTTTCTCAGAAAAGATTTTAGGATATTTAATTCTTAGTACTGTTCAACCGAGAGAATTTTGTAAAGAGATCCGAATTTATATTTGTAGAAAATTCAAAGATTTTAAAGAAAGGTTTTGGAATTTTTTTTTTGTTCAATGAGAGTTTTTGAAAGTTCCAAGACAAGGGAGCAAAGTTTATAATCTCCAAAGAGTTCTGACTGTACGCGTGAAATTAAAGGCAGTGAAAAGAAACATTCAAGCAAAACAAACTTGCATTAGCCAGGAAGACGAGGATTACTCTGATTTGGTGGCTCATTACTCTGATTCATGCAATGCAGGAGGAAGAGCGTTCTTTTATAAAGCCCCAACTTTGGAACAAGTTCCCTGTTAATATCCGGGAATCAGACCCACTTTCAGTCTTTAAATCGAGATGAAAAACTTCTCTCTTTACACCAGCTTTCAGAGAACTCTCCAGTTCTGTGTTCTGTCCTGCTCTGATTACATTTCACCACTGTTCTGCCTGCTCTGATTCCAGGCTTTTTATTACTATTATTGTACTTATTATTACTAATCTTCATCTTTTTCTCTCTCTCCTCATGTCCTGAGCTGCCTGCCTGGAGTTGCCCTTTTTTGGTTCAGTTCCTGCGTCTTGGTATCAGGCCTGTTCCTCTACTCAGCTTCAACACAACAGGAGGTGTCCATGTTTTGGAATCAGGCCTGTCTCTCTACTCAGCATGGACTTTAACATGAACACTGAGCAAATGTCCAGCACCTTCTCATACTTCATAACCTGCTCCTACATTAGCTATAGCTCTTCATTATCTCTGTCCAGCACCTACTCACACTCCTACTTCATAACCTGTTCCTACATTAGCTATAGCTCTTCATTAACTCTCTGTCCAGCACCTACTCCTACTTCATAACCTGTTCCTACATTAGCTATAGCTCTTCATTAACTCTCTGTCCAGCACCTACTCCTACTTCATAACCTGTTCCTACATTAGCTATAGCTCTTCATTATCTCTCTGTCCAGCACCTTCTCACACTCCTACTTTATAACTCTATATTATTTGTTTTCTTATTATTATACAGTGCTTGAAAGTCGGAGCAGAGTTCTGTTATTCACTACTCTGCTTTGACTGCCTGCGGTTTTGCTTTTATGCCTTCAAACTCTTCAGCGAGTGTGGACTTGAGTTCTGACCCGAGAAGCTTGGAGATGTTCGTTTTCAATGCACAGAGGATCTCTCCATGTCTGTTAGCTTAGATGTTGATCTACTGCTGTGATCATTGACCACTTTCAGGTAATTAAGCCTATTATACTCTTGTACAACTTTTGTGGCCGTGTCTTCTTTTTATTAGCTTTGTCTTCTTAATCTGAGCCAGTTGTGATCTTTGAGGTCTCTGTTCCCTGTGTTACTGTTCAGTACTCTGTCTCACTGACCGTCGTTTATGTTTCTGTCTCTGTGTTTTAATCAGTGGAGTCCACGGAGGAACAAGCTCTCCAGGAGGTCGTCAAGCTATTATGGCAGATCCAGCTTCTGTGCTGTTCAAACTCCACAGACGGAAGATGAGGCTGAAGGCTGGCCGTGACTTTCAACCCCTCCAACTTAATTCCAGCTCTACTGGCGCAGCGGACACAGAGGGTTGTTATCTACACTCCTGCACCTGAGAGGCCCTGGAAGCGTCACCGTGGCAGGGAAAAGCAGAGGGCTCTTCCACCGCCACAGCCTTTTTTCGCATCTGCTAACTTGTTCGTGGACCTCAGCTCTTCACCTGCTCCAGCACCGAGGCCGACTCCTCAGGGTGGTGTTCTCACTGTTGGAGATTCTTCTGTAAAACACTGAAAATTATTGACCCTAAAGAGTAATGCCACGGTCTCCTGTTTTCCAGGTGCCCGTGTCTCCACTATTCTCTACCTGATGCAGCGTGGCCCTGAAGAAGCACTGCCGTACGCTTCTGGACAGTGTTCGGGAAAAAAGGCAGACACCAGGATCGTCGTCTTCTACCCCCCGACCACTTACAGATGAGTGAGCGAGCCGTTTCCTCAGCTCTTAGCGCTCCACTGCTGGCTGCTGGACAGGTCCGTCTGCGCTGACTTCGTAGAGAACTGGGAGAGCTTTCGGCTGTGTCCGGTCCTCTAACACAGAGATGAGCTTCACCTGAGCTGCCTGGGGTCCATCGTTCTCTCTGGGAACATAAAGAAGGTGTCAGGCCAGGACTGACTGACCCTTCCCAGTCACACTGTCAGGTTGGTGAACTGCATAGTTGGCAGCTAAGTGATTTACTTTATTCCACCCTTTTATTCTGTCACTTTTCTGCTTGTATTAAAAAGTAATAGATCAGTGTCACTCCTCAGTGTCAAATTCTGCAGTATTGAGACTGTTGTGGTTTGTAATTGTAACGTCGGAAAATCTGCTTTAAAAATCTTTTTAGAATTTAGATAAACTCTTCCTTCTTTCAGAGTGCAAGCAGTTCTGCATTGAATTTGGGCTGTTAAATATATGATCTCTAGCCTCTAAAGCAGTCATTGTCAATGAAGTTGTGACTGCTAACCTGCTTAGTTCACTAGATCTCTGTGAAACTAAATCAGGGGTGTAGGTCTGTTTTTTACATTGGTGGGGGTCATAACATCGGTTCACACAGAGACCCCTGGAAGCTGAGTCTAGTCAATTTTAGGTAGGAGGGCTTTTCTCTTTCCCTTTAAGTAATCTAAGCAGTCTTGTCCAGCACCTTTTGAACAAGATTTCAGTGTAACTGACTGCACGGTAAGGTTTTTTTGGTCAGACGCAGTTCTAAAGTCTTCCACCAGCGTTACGTTTACTGCGGGATTAAAGTGTTTCTCTACATTCCTAAGACTGACTGATCGAGTTGATTCTTTAAGTGTGGAGAAGCAAATCCCACTACCACAGTTTTTCTCAATATTCCTCTGGGTCCAGAGTTTTCAGAGACAGGATCAGAAACCGACAGAGGCGGCCGCCGTCATCCCAATGAGTGATTCTGAGTCAATTCAGGCGCTCTACTGACTCCGAGACTCTGTACCCGAGGTGACTAAGTAAATTAATTAGACCGCTTGCCTTACGAATTTAGAATAAACGTGAGGAGACGAGACGCCATATTCTTAGACCTTCAGGTTACTTTAAACTGGATCCCTTTGATATTTTCATTTTAACATTCGTTTTAGGACGTTGACTTTTTGCAGTGACCCGGACTTAAAGGACGAAAATGTCCAAAGCATTGCCTTAAGGTCATTTCAGTCTCACAGTTGGAGACACTTAGAACTTTGTCTGTGCTGACTGGTATGGATACTGAAGTTTCTAACAGTGGATGTTTCAGGCTTACCACTCTCAGAACATTTCTGCAGTGCTGTGAAGGTGAAATTGGGTAATAGAACAGTAAAACACCGGTTTATAGTCTCCACACATTGCCCCGTGAATTTACTAGGACGTGACTTATTGGGAGCTTTCAGTCTAAACCTACAATGTACAGATTCAGGTTTTTCTGCTGCTAGTCCTAGTATAGGGAGATTTCCACTTCAAATAGACCCAGTAGAAAATCCATTTTTACATACAGACGGTGGTGTTGACAGTATGTATGAACATATCGTGATACAAAAGATAGCAGCTGAAACAATATCAGTATCTTATGTGTACTATGATGATCAGTTTGCAGCCGTGCATGTAGTCTTGGATGAAGGACAGAGACAGTTGATTAGAGAACAGGTGAATCACATATTTCATTAGGCAAGAAAGGGGGCAAGGGGAAATGCAAGCAAAACAGCTGATGGGTCTTACCATGCTCAATCTCTCATGTCCAAGGAAGCAGAAGAAGGGTTATCCAAAATGATGAATTTCCTTTTGGAAAATGAAGCCATTGCTGCATGTGAATCTTCACTGGTGAAAAGTCCTCTGGGAGCGGTAAATGCAGCAGTACATCCTGCTGGTCCAATTGTACCTAATCCGGCAACTATTGGGGTGCAATATCTGCTGGGAGTTCATTCACAGATCAGGTGGCTAGAAACAGCTATGTCAGGAAGTGCAGTAGAGCTTCAGATGGTTTCCACAAGAGCACAACAGCAGTGTAAGAAAAATGAGGATGTGTACAATGTGGATATTTCAGACTTGACCCCTGACATATCTTCATCATCAAATGATGGAATTGTTCTGCAGCAGTCTGATGATCAGATATTAATATTGTCTGATTCTCACAAGTACTCACTAAAGAAAGAAGCTTTTTGTCTAAAAAAGAATCAGTTCAGGAGTGTGTCTTATGTACAGGAGAGAAGAGGGAATATAAGCCCATATGGATCTGCATCTGTCTGTCATAACAAAAGGGACGTTTTTAATGATTAATATTGCAGTTCCACTGGATTTAGACTGAAAGGTCAGTGATCTACCTGTGACCATGTTGAATGGCTAAGAGCATTGACATGTAAACAGAGTAATCCTGTCCTCCACATTTTCTATATTTCTGTTTCATTTTTGTTTTGATCCGGTTCTGCTTTAGAAGCTGGAGACATGAGCGACCGTCTCTACTTTATAGTCTTTAATATCAGCTCTGTCTTCTTTATCTGAGACAGTTGTTGTGATGCTTGTGCTCTCTGCTCCCTGTGTTACTGTACTCTCTCTCACTGACCATCGTTTGTGTTTACTTTGGAGAAACTTGGTGACCGCAGAGGAGCGAGATCTCCAGGTGCTCTGCAAGGAGGTCGTCAAGCTTTATTGCTACTGTTGTAGAGGCAGTCCAAACTCCACCAACGGAAGACGAGGCTGGAGATTCCTCTAACGCTGGCTATATTAAATCCAGCACTACTGGTGTGGCGGACACAGAGGGTTATCTCCCCTCCCGCACCGCAGAGGACCTGGAAAAGCAGAGGGCTCCTCCACCACCACAGCCGGTTTTCACTTCTACTTTTCAGCTCTTCACCAGCTCCTCAGGGCGGTGTTTTTCATTGTTGGAGGTTTTACTGTAAAACACTTAAAAGCATTAAGACCAAAGAGTAACACCTCAACCCCTTTCCTTTTTTTTTTTTTTTTTCTTTTCTCTTCTCTCCAGGCGGTTTCGGTATCATCATTCTCCACTCTTCTCTGCCCGATGCAGTGAGGCCCTGAAGGAGCACCGCCACACTTCTGGACACCACTCGGAAAAAGACAGGATCCAAGGGTAGGAAACTGGATACTGTGCAGGTAATTAATTTATGTGATTTACTCAGTTTTATAATCATTTATTCTGGTGTTTGGGCACTTCACTCATTTTATGTTTTTAAGCTGTGTCATCTTTATGGTTTTGAATGTCTTGAGCTGGAACATTTTAATGGTCTAAATGAGTCTCTTAAATGTGCTAATTTGGTCTGATTAAGAATCCCATTTGAGCGATGTTGATATTCCCAAATACAATAAATTCTGGAGTTGCTTCTAATGCAACTGCAAATCCTACAACTAAAGCAGTTATCTTGGTACAGAGGAATTGGGAGATTACGATGTTAAACCAAGGAAGGGATGAAGAAAGGAGAATAACACATTACAACAAAAGGAAGAAATGAGAATTCTTTATTTCAGTTCACGCTCCAAATCCAAGAGATCCCAATTTTTCTTTTCTGTTAGATTATCTAACACATCTAGTGGACTTTCAGTTAGTGGTGGGATATGAATAGTCATTAATCATTTAATAATTAAATGGATCAGGGGGTGATATTTCTCAGTCAGCTGGCCGCTAGCTAGTAAGCTTAAGCTAGGTATTACCACATTGTCTTTACTCGACTGCTGGCAGCATCTTGAGCAATAAACTAAATTTCAAGTTGACAAATACTGGCTTTAGATACATTGTGAGATTACAATTACCCCATGACCTGAACTGAATTATTAGCTTTGTTTCTCCTGCCTGTTGAGCGTATACACATCTCTCTTTGAATGAAGTCATTTAGTAGCAGTAGGATATGGACCTGGAACCTTTCTGAACTTTTATTTAATATCGTGCATGTATTCTGTTTATTTCAGAGTCTTTATTCCTCAGCCTGTCCTCAATTCTTCCTCACTTATTCATCATTCACCCATAACGCTGTCCTATTTCTAATGCCCAGTGCTCCATGCTTCAGCCCCTGAACACTGAAAAGTATCGACCCTAAAGAGTAATGCCACAGTCTCCTGTCTTCCAGGTGCCAGTGTCCTGGACGTCGCCAGGAGGCTTTGGCGCCATTTTTCTGCTTGTATTAAAAAAGTAATAGATCAGTGTCACTCATAGTATTTCAGACAAATCCTGCAGTATTGAGACTGTCATGGTTTGTAAAATATAAAAAAAAAACCTAATGGTAAAAATACAGGTAATTATAATATATAATAATAATAATAACCAGCCAATTAATCCTCAGAGTCCATATTGTCTATTTAAGTCAAGCCAGGTTGCCAAGTAGTATTAAATTCACCACTGCACCCAATTTTAGGTAGGAGGGGTTTTCTCTTTCCCTTTAAGTAATCTAAGCAGTCTTAGTCAGCACCTTTTGAACAAGATTTCCCCAGATAAAGCCCTTGAGGAGTCAACCTGAATATTGCTGTTGTAGGGGAAGACTGGATCGTCTGTTTGAAGACTCCTGAAAAGAAGTAGAAAACATAATTCCAAAAGACCTTCATTTTTAGACAAAACCAGAATGTGTGCCTGTGTTGTTGATTCTGTTTGACGTCTATCTCACATTAGATTCATGTTTTAAACTAATTCTGCCAGTCTTGCCTCAGTCCAGTGTAAGAAATGCACTATTTTAAACTGAATTATAATGTGTTTAAACATATAGATGAGGAGAGTTCTCTACAATATTTTACCACCATTCAGTAAATATATTGATGGACAGATGGATCCTCCACCTACTGCTGATTTAATACTTGTAAGGGTTTCATATGAAAGGAGTTCAGTAACAGATATGGTGCCAATTTTGTTTTTTTTTATCTGTGGGTTGACGTTCAGAACCGTATCTAATAATGACAAGGAAGTTTGTGGACACAAAACTACGTAGCTGCAAATACCTGAAAAAATGAGCATGAAGATTAAATTCAAAGTTCAAAAGATTCAAAGCTTTTATCAATAAACAGATCCTTTAAGACATTTCCTCCTTTTTCTCCTCAAGATTGAAACAATGCACAGAAGCAAATCCCACTGCCACAGTTTTGGAGGTTCCACCGAGATCCCAATATTCCTCTGGGTTCAGAGTTTTCAGAGACAGGATCAGAAACCGACAGAGGCGGCCGCCGTCATCCCAATGAGTGATTCTGAGTCAATTCAGGCGCTCTACTGACTCTGAGACTCTGTACCCGAGGTGACTGTAAGTAAATTAATTAGACCGCTTGCCTTATGAATTACGGGCCTCCAAATTTTTAGACATTCAGGTTACTTTAATCAGGATCCATTTAAATATTTTTATTTTCAAATTTGTTTTATACCATTGACTTTTTGCAGCGATCCGGATTCAAAGGATGAAGATGTCCAAAGCATTGCCTTAAGATCATTTCAGTCTCACAGTTAGAAACACTTAGAAACTTCAGTATCCGTCAGTATGGACACAATTCTAACAGTGGATGTTTCAGGCTCACCACTCTCAGAACATTTCTGCCGTCCTGTGAAGGTGAAATTGGGTAATAGAACAGTAGAACACGGTTTATAGTCTCCACACATTGCCCCGTGAATTTACTAGGACGTGACTTATTGGGAGCTTTCAGTCTAAACCTACAATGTACAGATTCAGGGTTTTCTGCTGCTAGTCCTAGTATAGGGAGATTTCCACTTCAAATAGACCCAGAAGAATATTCTTGGCATCTGACAGAGCAGAGAACCTGATGTGCACATGGAGCTCTGTCAAAGGTTGAAACATAGTTTTATTTGTCTCCAGATGGTGTTAATATGTATGAACATATCGTGGTAGAAAAGATACCAGCTGAAACAATATCCGTATCTTAGAGTGGTATGAAAAAGTTTGGGTACCCCTGATAATTTTGATGATTTTCCTTTATAAATCATTGACTGTTCGGATCAGCAATTTCAGTTAAATAGATCATAAAGCAGATGAACACAGTGATATTTGAGAAGAGAAATTATGTTTATAGGATTTACAGAAAGTGTGCAAGAATTATTAAAACCAAATTAGGCAGGGGCATAAATTTGGGCACCCCAACAGAAACATGACATATGTAGTAGGTCCTCCTTTTGCAGAAATAACAGCCGTTAAACGCTTCCTATAGCTTCCAGTGAGAGTCTGGATTCTGGTTGAAGGTATTTTGGACCGTTCTTCACAAAATGCAACGTTGCTAAACTCCACAGCATACTATCCCGGGGGGAAGCTGAGAAGCTGGTGCATGTGTTCAGAACCTCAAGGCTGGACTACTGCAGTACTGTAGGCTGGAAGTTCAGGTAAAGCTCTTCATAAGCTCCAGCTTGTTCAGAATGCTGCTGCCAGGGTACGAACTAGAGCTAGAAAATCTGATCATATTAGTCCAGTTCTTTCATCCTTACACTGGTTACCTGTTAAATTCGCTACAGATTATAAAATACTTCTAACATATTAATCTCTCAATGGTCTGACCCCACATTATCTGGAGGAACTTCTTACACCTTACAGTCCTCCACGTACACTCCACTCGCAAGATGCTGGCCTATTATCAGTCCCACGTATTAGAAAAACCAGTGCAGGAGGAAGAGCGTTCTTTTATAAAGCTCCCTGTTAATATCCGGGAATCAGACCCACTCTCAGTCTTTAAATCTAGATGAAACACTTCTCTCTTTACACCAGCTTTCAGAGAACTCTCCAGTTCTGTGTTCTGTCCTGCTCTGATTACATTTCACCACTGTTCTGTCCTGCTCTGATTCCAGGCTTTTTATTACTATTATTGTGGTTGTGTCTGTAACTATTTCTGCTACAGGTCTCTCACTAAACGTAAAGCTTGTTCTAATCTTCATATTTTTCTCACTCCCCTCATGTCCTGAGCTGCCTGCCTGGAGTTGCCCTTTTTTGGTTCAGTTCCTACGTCTTGGTATCAGGCCTGTCCCGCTACTCAGCTTCAACACAACAGGAGGTGTCCATGTTCCGGAATCAGGCCTGTCTCTCTACTCAGCATGGACTTTAACATTAACACTGAGCAAATGTCCAGCACCTTCTCATACTTCATAACCTGCTCCTACATTAGCTATAGCTCTTCATTATATCTCTGTCCAGCACCTACTCACACTCTTACTTTATAACTGTATATTATTTGTTTTCTTATTATTATACAGTGCTTGAAAGTCGAAGCAGAGTTCTGTTATTCACTACTCTGCTTTGACTGCCTGCGGTTTTGCTTTTATGCCTTCAAACTCTTCAGCGAGTGTGGACTTGGGTTCTGACCCGAGAAGCTTGGAGATGTTCGTTTTCAAAGCACAGAGGATCTCTTCATCTCTCCATGTCTGTTAGCTTAGATGGTGAGGTTGATCTACCGCTGTGATCATTGACCACATTCAGGTAATAAAGCCTATTGTACTCTTGTACCACTTTTGTGGCCTTGTCTTCTTTTTATTAGCTTTGTCTTCTTAATCTGAGCCAGTTGTGATCCTTGAGGTCTCTGCTCCTTGTGTTACTGTACAGTACTCTGTCTCACTGACCATCGTTTGCGTTTCTGTCTCTGTGTTTTAATCAGTGGAGTCCACGGAGGAACAAGTTCTCCAGGAGGTCGTCAAGCTATTACGGCAGATCCAGCTTCTGTGCTGTCCAAACTCCACAGACGGAAGATGAGGCTGGCCGTGACTCTTTCAACCCCTCCAACTTAATTCCAGCTCTACCGGCGCAGCGGACACAGAGGGTTATCTACACTCCTGCACCTGAGAGGCCCTGGAAGCGTCACCGTGGCTGGGAAAAGAAGAGGGCTCTTCCACCACCACAGCCTTTTTTTACATCTTCTAACTGGTTCGAGGACCTCAGCTCTTCACCTGCTCCAGCACCGAGGCAGACTCCATAGGGTGGTGTTCTCGCTGTTGAAGATTCTTCTGTTCAACACTGAAAAGTATCGACCCTAAAGAGTAATGCCACGGTCTCCTGTTTTCCAGGTGCCCGTGTCTCCACTATTCTCTACCTGATGCAGCGTGTTCGGAAAAAGCCAGACACCAGGATCATACCCCCTGACCACTTACAGATGAGTGAGGGATCAGTTTCCTCAGCTCTTCGCGCTCCACTGCTGGCTGCGGGACAGGTCCATCTGCGCTGACTTCGTAAACAACTGGGAGAGCTTTTGGCTGTGTCCGGTCCTCTAACACGAGATGAGCTTCACCTGAGCCGGCTGGGGTCCATCATTCTCCCTGGGAACATCAAGAAGGTGCCAGGGCAAGACTGACTGGCCCTTCCCAGTCACACTGTCAGGTTAGTGAACTGCATAGTTGGCAGGTAAGTGATTTACATGATTTACTTGATTCCACCCATTTATTCTGACACTTTTCTGCTTGTGTTAAAAAGTAATGTTTATTACATTGGTGGGGGTCATAAAATCGGTTCATACAGAGACTCCTGGAAGCTCAGTGTTTCTGCATTTATGATGAACTTGAAAGCTCTAACTGTAGAAATACAGGTAATTTCTGAATATGAAGTTATAATAGCACATACAAGTGTCCAAAGAAACGCAAAGGGTAAGAGAGTAAATGTAAATGACTGCAGAATTTTAAATAGTGAAATAGATTTCAAACTGTGTGCTAACCAGCCAATTAATCCTCAGTCCATATTGTCTATTTAAGTCAAGACAGGTTGCCAAGTAGTATTAAATTTACCACTGCACCCAATTTTAGGTAGGAGGGTTTTCTTTCCCTTGAAGTAATCTAAGCAGTCTTGGCCAGCACCTTTTGAACAAGATTTCAGTTTAACTGACTGTACTGCAGTGAGTGATTCTGAATCAATTCAGGCGCTCTACTGACTCCGAGACTCTGTACCCGAAGTGACTGTAAATAAATTAATTAGACTGCTTGCCTCATGAATTTAGAATAAACTGGAGGAGACGAGACGCCGTATTCTTAGATCTTCAGGTTACTTTAACCTGGATCCATTTTGATATTTTCATTTTCTAAGTAGTTTTAGACCATTGACTTTTTGCAGCGATTCGGACTCAAAGCATGAAGATGTCCAAAGCATTGCCTTAAGATCATTTCAGTCTCACAGTTAGAAACACTTAGAAACTTCAGTATCCGTCAGTACGGTAAGGTAGAAGCTTGAGACATGATTCTACACAGAGCGTCGAGGGACCGTCCCACCTTTATAGTCTTTAATATCAGCTCTGTCTTCATCGGAGACAGTTGTTGTGATGCTTGTGCTCTCTGCTCCCTGTGTTACTGTACAGTACTTTATCTCACTGACTGTTTGCTTTTCTGTCTGTTTACTCTTGAAAAACTTGGCGACTGCTGAGGAGTGAGATCTCCAGGTGCTCTGCAAGGAGGTTATCAAGCTTGGGTGCTGCTGCTGTTGTAGAGGCAGTCCAAACTCAACTGACGGAAGACTAGGCTGGAGGCTGCTCCAGACACAGAGGGTTGTTGCCTCCACTCCCGCACCGGAGAGGGCCTGCAGTATGGAGTGTGTCTGTCCCCTGCATGGTTTGTAATTGTAGCATCAGAAAACTGCATATGGGGAAGTCGCATGACTCCATTCATGGGCTCGGTTGCAGCTTCTGATCGAGTTTGGTCCTTATTTTATTGACTCTTTTTGGTTACCGGTGCAGTTAAGGATGTTTCTCAGCAGGAAACCTCTGCCTTTTACTCCAAACTTGTCACCAGCAGAAACGATTCTTTCTCCTCAGATATCAAATATTATAATTACAGTGACATTCAGGTAATAAAGCCTATTGTACTCTAGGGGAACTTGGTACCGTATGTTTGGCTGTGTTCCCCGCGTCCTTGGTGAGAAATCAGAGGCTGTTGCGGTTTCATTCTGAATGCAGAATGAAGCTAAATGCTCGACAGCTAGTGTTTTCATTAATAACCTTCCAGTTTTCTCCATCTCCTTCCCATTTCACCCTAAAGATCTAGAGCATGTAACAGATGATCTGCAGACTGTGCTCCAATCTTCTTTTGACAGTGTCGCTCCAATCAGAATCAAACAAATTGGCTAGGAAAAGCTCGCATCGTGGTTTACTGATCACACGACCACACGTAGTATGAACCTGGTTATTCGTAGCTGTGAGCGTCAATAGTGACACAGAATTAGTTTCTTTAACTCCAATGTTATCAATTTGATTGAGCGATCATCCCTACTTTATAGTCTTTAATATCAGCTGTCTTCTGTATCTGAGAGTTGTGATGCTTGTGCTCTCTGCTCCCTGTGTTTCTGTACAGTACTCTGTCTCACTGACCGTCGTTTGCGTTTCTGTCTCTGTGTTTACTCTGGTGCCCGTGGAGGAACAAGGTCTCCAGACTCAGCAGGGAGGTCGTCCAGCTGTTGTTGTAGAGGCAGTCCAAACTCCACCATTGGAAGGTGGGCGCAGGGTCTTTATCGCCACTCCCACACTGGAAAGGGACCCTGGAGTGTCAGTGTGGCCAGAAAAAAAGCCAAGGGCTTCTCCACAATCACAGTTGGTTTAAATCTCTGCTTACCGGTTCGAGGTCCTCAGCTCTTCCCCCTCTCCTTCACCTGCTCCGTCACAGAGGACAACTCCTCAGGGTGGTGTTCTCATTGTTGGAGATTCTACTTTAAAACACAACACAGTAAGAGTAACCCCACAATCTCCATTTTTTCAGATGCTTGTGTCCTGTTTGTTTTCAGGCGCCTTTGGCATTAATGTTCTCCACTATTCTGTTTCTGGACACCACTAACCAACCAGTCAGTGATCCGATGAGTTTACCCAGCTCCTTACGCTCCACTGCTGGCTGCGGGACAGGTGCATCAGCGCTAAATTCGTAGAGAAAGGGGAGAGCTTTCGGGAGCATCTGGGGTCCATCGTTCTCCCCAGGAACACCAAAAAGGTGCTACGTCAGGATTGTCTGGCCCTTCCCAGTCAGGTTAGTGAAATGGATAGTGGGCAGGTAAGTGATTTACATGATTTACTCTATTTTATAACCATTTATTTTATCATTTCTCTGTATTAAAAAGTTAAATGGTTTGTAATTTTGACATCAGAAAATTAATATTTTAACAAATTTAATCTGAATTATAATGTGTTTAAACATATAGATGAGGAGAGTTCTCTACAATATTCATTCAGTAAATGTATTGATGGACAGATGGATCCTCCACCTACTGCTGCTTTAATACTTGTAAGGGTTTCATATGAAAGGAGTTCAGTAACAGATATGGTGCCTATTACAATTTTTATCTGTGGGTTGACGTTCAGAACCGTATCTAATAATGACTAGGAAGTTTGTGGACACAAAACTACGTAGCTGCAAATACCTAAAAAAATGAGCTTGAGGATTAAATTCAGTTCTAAGTTCAAAAGATGAAAAGACCTCATTAATGGTAGAGGGAGTGAAGGTTGTTCATCATCAGGCTGTATATAGATCATTCATTTAGTGGAAAGACTCTTCCAATCTGCAGCCAGGGAAGCGAGGGAAGCAAATCCCACTACCACAGTTTTGGAGGTTCCACAGAGATCCCAATATTCCTTTGGATTCAGAGTTTTCAGAGACAGGATCAGAAACCGACAGAGGCGGCCGCCGTCATCCCAATGAGTGATTCTGAGTCAATTCAGGCGCTCTACTGACTCCGAGACTCTGTACCCGAGGTGACTGTAAGTAAATTAATTAGACCGCTTGACTTATGAATTTAGAATAAACGGGAGGAGACGGGACGCTGTATAAAAGGGATCCCGGTTAAAGTAACTTGGAACACTTAAAGTCTCTGCCCTAAAACTAATTTGAAAATTTAAGGAATCTGGATTTTGTCTTGGAATATTTTGATTCTCAGGGTTGATTTTAAAATGTTTAAAATCAAAGATTTTTAGGACAAGGTTTTGGAAATGATTTATCTCTCAGGGCTGTTCAAATTAGATTATTATTTTTTAAAATAGTTTTGTGGTGATGGCTTAATTTACAAAATATCTAGAAGTTTTCTTTTTGCAGACAACAGGATGCAATCACAGTGGCTGTTTTTTGAGAGAAGTCATTCCATGGTGCGAGCAGCTTTTTCAGTGCCGACAGACTCCAAACACTCCATACAGAGCGACGATTGGATCATGGTGAAGGACTTCAGGAGGAAATTGTATCACCTCGATAGTTGGGGCCTTGGCAGGTTCTTCACGTCACACAAACTGCTGTTCTAGTAGCAGAAAGGGATTCTTGGGTTCCTTGTTCACACTGCAGGAAAGTTCACATGCCCGATCCGAGTGCAGATGGTGTACAGTACTCTCTCACTGACGTCGTTTGTGTTTCTGTTTGTGTTTACTCTCTAGAAACACTGCGACCGCGAAGGAACGAGCTCTCCAGGCACTCTGCAAGGAGGTCATCAAGCTTGACCGACTGCTGCTGTTGTAGAGGAACTCCTCCAACCCGGCTGTCTGTGTCCATTACGCCGGCAGTGCTGGAATTAAGAGGGTCGTCGTCTCCACTTTACCTCTGCTAACTGGTTCGAGGTTATCAGTTCTTCAAGCTTTACCTTTACCTGCTCCAGCACAGAGTACAGCTCCTCAGGGTGGTGTTCTCACTGTTGGAGATTCTTCAGTAAAACACTGAAAAGTATCGGAGGCCAAAGAGCAACACCACAGTCTCCTGTTTTCCAGCTGCCTGTGTCCTGGATGTCGCCAGTCAGCTTCTGCACTTGTCGTCTCTTTCCAATGCCACTCTGAAAAAGACAGATGGCAGAATAATCTACCCAGCTCTTCTCGCTCCACTGCTGGCTGCAGGACCAGTCCCTCAGCGCTGAATTTGCAGAGAACTGCGAGAGCTTTTGGAAACGTCTGGTCCTCTATTGCTCTTCCCAGTTACACCTGTCAGGTTAATAAACTGGATAGTGGGCAGGTAATTGATTTACATGACTCTTGTTTCAGGGATAGACGATAAGTATCTGGCCAATGTCTTTCTCAAACCACAATAGTATTTTTTACTAAGATAAAAATGACTACAGATTATGGTCGTGCAGCTCGAACACAAATTTACTGCACATTATGAGTTCAGTTCTCAATTTAGGAGTAAATAAATAATTAAAGTTAGTTTTTTAATAGAAAGAGTAAAGAGAGTGAGAAAGTCACTTAAGTTTAAATGAAGTCTTGTTGCTGGGTTTTATATAGTCCAGCCATTAAAACCAAATTTGTCCTTTTGAATTCTTGATGAATAAGCTAGCTTCTCCATAACAATGTCAATCCACTCATGAATTTGAAGAAGTTCAGTAGACAAGCATTTTCTGGTGATTACTATTTTTTTTTTTTTTTTTTTTTTTTTTTTTTTTTTTTTTTTTTTTTACTTGTTGCTGACAATTGTTTGTTGATATGCTGTCCTGCTCTGGGTTCTAATATTGGGTCATTCTCAGCTCACTGTATAGCTGTGCCTATGACTATTTACCTGCATGCACTTTCACCTGCCCTCACATTTTTACCATTTTTGACTTGATGTCACATTTGCAGCAGCTCTTAAAATATCCGGTGTTGACCAGGGGAGGACTGGTTCCCCTTTTCAGTCTTGGTTCCTCTCAGGGTTTCTTCCTTTTCCACTTGTGTACATATGAGATTTTACTTTATTAATTTATGATGAATTACCACAAATGTCTAAAACCCTGCTTTCATTTTGTCATTGTGTAGAGTTGTGTAGAACTCAATAATCAGTGTATTCTGTATTGTTCTCTTACTTCAAATGACCTGAGTGGCTGCTGCTGTTGTTGTGGTGGTTGTTGTATTTTAAGATGTATGTGATCAGAAGGTAGGACCATATGAAGAGTCAGTGGCAACGGCTGGTAAACAGTCATCCTGACTCCATCCTACATTGACAACACAGCCTAAGGTGTGAGCCTAGCGCCGCCTTGGCTGCCTGTGATGACGGTGACACTCCACACTTTGAAACTTTTAGCTCTGAAGGGCAAAGACTGAGACAGAACAAGTCTTGACACAGCACCGTTTGAACAACGGCATTGGACTGATTGTGTTACTTGTTTCCCACCACCTACAAGATCTGATCCAGGACGCTTTTTCAGTTGGAACAGAAATGGACTTTAAGGTTGGGGATGTACCCAGACCAGAAATGAACTCTGGACTATTTAGAACACTTTCTGAGTGATATGGCCCAGAACATTGTGTTTTTCTTTGGCATCCTTTCAGGAACCCAGGACTATCCTCACACACCAGGACAATGCACCACCTAATGTTTTGTTTGTCAATAATACCAATGTCAATGTCACATGTGGGTGTCCTATGTAGCTTTTACAGCCATAGTGCTTCAGGACTGAAATTAGGGTTGAGCACAGCAGTTTTTACGGGATAGTTGGATTCCATGTTTGGTAGCTGGAAAAGGTTTATGGTCACTTTCTCTAGTCTAATCATATGAATTTCTATGCTTGTGCTCAGTGGCTGCTGTATTACTCTGTGCATTCAAGGTTTTATGTTAAGTCGGTTTCTTTGCAAGTGTATTTTGACCACAATTCTTTCTCTACTGTAATGACCTTGAATTCTGCCCATCATTTGTACAGTCCTGTGCCAAAGGAGGCCTGTGTTTAGCGAAGGACATTTTATAGTATCCAATCCTGAGAGAAAACAAGGACTGACGACACCTTTATACTCAAAAGATGTTTTAAATTGTCCTGAAACCTTTTACTGTTTTCTGCTCACCGTGAAATGACTTCCAGCCTACCAATTGGATCTTGTCCCACTGTTACCACTTTTCCCACCTACCCCCCCAAACAAATCCTCCTAACTTATTGTGTGTTCCCTCCTTTCTTTTCTTTCGCTCTATAGATCTCTCTCGCTCTCACGCTTTTTCTCTCATCCTCACCTCATTGCATGACCATGCATTACCTGCCTGGACTTTAACATTTCACTCACACAAATTTCCATATTCTTTTAATTCAATTATTGTGCTATATGTTGTCAACCAGAGGAGGATGGGTCCCCCGTCTCAAGTTTTCTTCCTCTCGAGTTGAGAGTACTGTTGCCACTAGCTTGCCCAAAAGAGGCTCGTACCCAGATCTCTGTAAAGCTGCTTTGTGACATTTGTTGTAAAAAGTGCTTTATAAATAAACTTAAACTGAATTGATTTTTAATGCTTTGTTTCCTTTTAACAATTGTTCATATTTTTTTGCCTATTACTCAATATAATGTTTTTCCTGTTTTTTTTTTTATTATTGCTTATTGACACTTTGCCAAGTTATGATGCCAACTGCAAGTACTTTCCTGCTTTAGGGAAGCTAGTCATATATATATATATATATATATATATATATAAATAAATAAAAAAAACATAGTGGGGGGGGGAAAAAAGTATTTAGTAAATTGTGCAAGTTCTCCCACTTAAAAAGATGAGAGAGGCCTGTAATTGACATCATAGGTAGACCTCAACTATGAGAGACAAAATGAGAAAAAACATTCAGAAAATTACATTGTCTGATTTTAAAATTTTATTTGCAAATAATGGTGGAAAATAAGTATTTAGTCAATAACAAAAATTCATCTCAGTACTTTGTTATATATCCTTTGTTGGCAATGACTGTGGTCAAACGTTTTCTGCAAGTCTTCACAAGGTTGGCACACACCGTTGCTGGTATGTTGGCCTATTCTTCCATGCAGATCTCCTCTAGAGCAGTGATGTTTTGGGGCTGTTGGCAGGCAACACAGACTTTCAACTCCCTCCAAAGGTTTTCTATGGGGTTGAGATCTGGAGACTGGCTAGACCACTCCAGGACTTTGAAATGCTTCTTATGAAGCCACTCCTTTGTTGCCCTGGCAGTGTGCTTGGGATCCTTGTCATTCTGAAAGACCCAGCCACATTTCATCTTCAATGCCCTTGCTGATGGAAGGAGGTTTGCACTCAAAATCTCACAATACATGGCCACATTATTATTCATTATTCATAAGACATTCTCCCAATACTCTGTCCAACATCCAAATGCTCTTTAGGTGTAGTGTGTTACTGACTGTAGCCTTTGTAACGTTGGTCCCAGCTTTCTGCAGGTCATTCACTAGGTCCCCCCGTGTGGTTCTGGGATTTTTGCTCACTGTTCTTGTGATCATTTTGACCCCACGGGCTGAGATCTTGCGTGGAGCCCCTGATCGAGGGAGATTAGCAGTGGTCTTGTAGGTCTCCCATTTTCTGATTATTGCTCCCACAGTAGATTTCTTCACACCAAGCCGCTTGCCTATTACAGATTCAGTCTTTCAAGCCTGGTGCAGGTCTACAATTTTGTTTCTGGTGTCTTTCGACAGCTCTTTGGTCTTCACCCTAGTGGAATTTGGAGTGTGACTGTTTGAGGTTGTGGGCAGGTGTCTTTTATACTGTTAACGAGTTCAAACAGGTGTCATTAATACAGGTAACGAGTGGAGGACAGAGAAGCCTCTTAAATAAGAAGTTACAGGTCTGTGAGAGCCAGAAATCTTGGTAGTTTGTAGGTGACCAAATTCTTATTTTCCACCATTATTTGCAAAAAAATTCTTTAAAAAAATCAGACAATGTGATTTTCAGAATTTTCTTCTCAGTTTGTCTCATAGTTGAGGTCTACCTATGATGTCAATTACAGGCAGTTACAGGTGTGCAATTGGGGGAACTTGCACAATTGGTGACTGACTAAATACTTTTTTCCCCCCACTGTGTGTGTGTGTGTGTGTGTATGTATGTGTGTGTGTGTATATATATATATATATATATATATATATATATATATATATATATATATATATATATATATATATATATATATATATACATACACACACACACACACACATATAAAATAAAAGCAGCTGAGAACTTCAGGGTTGTTGTACACCTCTGTGACCAGCAGGTGGAGTCAGTGTGCTGAGTTTCAGACGTAGTGGGGAAATCACCTGGTTTAGGACCAAACTGTGTTCAAACGCTGTGAGTTTGGGTTAAATTAGCGTGGATTGTTGTGATCTGAGGATGATAAACTGCTGGAGGAAACTTTAAGCTGTGTTTAAAAGCCCCCTGCTTGTGTTTTTTCAGCTCACAGCTACTTACAGTTAGCTTGTCCTGTAGTCACTTAGCTAGCGGCCTCTCCTGGGGTCCTGAAGCTCCAGCGCTCAGCCCTGTTGATGTCCTCTGCTGCCTGTCAGTGCAGGTTAGCCCTCAAAGCTAATGAATGTTCGGGGTATTTAGCAACTCATTTCTGTGGAAACATTGGATTTTTGTATCTTTCATACACCTCTTTGTATATTCATAATAATAATAATAATAATGATAATAGAACACATTATAGATGATTTCTGATATTGTATTATTTTATTAAAGGTGGTGAGAGTGGAGAAGGAGGTGAAGGAGGAGAGGGAAAAGGTGCTGAGATATTTAAACTGCTCTGGTCCATCAGTATGACCAGCCGGACCAAACTGGTCAACCACCTTGGTCACACTGACCAAGACCCGCTAAACCATCCCTCCCACAGAAAACCATGTGATGCCGTGCTGGTCAGGAGCTAAGTAAACTGCTGGACCAGCTGGTTTACCAGCATTACCGGGACATTTCCCCTGGACGACCAGCTTTTTCAATCCCCCACCATCAAGGTCCAGCTTAGGTCATCTGAAGGCAGTTGTTACCAGTTGATGTGGATTTTTTTAGTCAGTGAAGAAACAGAAACAATAGGTTTAAAGTCCATTTGATGGACAAAAGTATGTGGACACCCTTTCTGATGATTGAGATACGGTGTTTAAGCCACACAAGCTTCAATTGTACTACTGATAGGTTGCTTAAATGTTCAGACGAAGGTGAGCTACATTTTTATAATATTGTTATTGTATTTTTATCTGAGCAGAAACCTCTTCAGCGAGGTGCTCCTGCACTCAGGCCAACTCCAGAGAGCACACCCAACATTGCCTCCAGCAGCTCTCGCAGCTTCTCCTCGACCTTCTCAATCTCCATGGGGGCGTGGACATCATCCTTCATCCTGGAATCGGCATCAGCATGACCAGCTTCACCAGGCCAGTCAACCAGTATGACCAGCTCTTGACCAGCTTGACCGGTTTTGTCCAGTCTCTGGATTTTCGTCTCCACTGTCTCTGGATGCTCCGAAGTAGGATCTCATTCAGGTGACGTGTTTTGGACGTGTTGACCTTCCTGTTATACCGTAGTTGTGTTCATGCACTGAATGCTGGGATATGTTGTTCTCTCCCATTCTGGGATATGTTGTGGGTTTGAGACCCGGGATTCACAAGCTGTCACTGTTGGGCTCTCGAGCAAGGCCCTTAACCCTCCTGACTGCCCCCACTCCAGGTTAGGTAACTGAATTGCCCTTGGCTAACTAGTAGGTAGTGTGTGTGTGTGTGTGTATGTGTGTGTGTGTGTGTGTGTGTGTGTGTGTGTGTGTTGGTTTGAAGTGTAGTCCTGACCTGTAGCAGTGGTATTATCAGTTTTATTGGGATTATTATTTTGATTATTAGTGTGTAACTCTGACCAGGGGTCCGGCAGCAGCGCTCTTGCTCCTTGTTCTCCTCTTTTGTTCCTCTGTTGGTTTTGTTTGATGTGGCCTGTCTGAAGCTCGGCTACGTGGTTTACTTTAGTTTTGCTCTCGCCCTTTCTGAAGCGCTGCTTCCTGCTCTGTTTTCCCTTCCTGCTCTGTCCTGCTTTTACACCCAAGCTCGGCTTGTGGTCGTCGGTTCTCCTCATCCCCTTGTCCCTTCCGAGCACTGCTCAGTCGCCTTGGCTTTCCCCACCCAGCGTCGTGTTTTCCTCCCAGATCCCTGGATTGTTATTTTGGCTCAGTCCTGCCTTATGTGTCATTATTATTATTATTATTATTATTATTATTATTAATAATAATAATAATAATATATTTATTAGTGTATTATGATCTATTTCTTCAAAGTGATCTAATGTGAGTTTAATCCTCAGACTCATCATAAAGATGAAGAGAGACGATCAATATCTAGGTTTTACTTTCAGTAGAAAACAAACATCCAGAACACATCAGTAATGCAGAGCAGCGCTTTATTAATGCTCAAAAGACACACACACACACACACACACACACACACACATAATCACACACACTTCCTTCACATCACTCCAGCTCTTTTTTTCTCTCTTTTTCTCACTCCCTCGTCCTCAAGCCTCCAATCACTCTTTCTCTCACTGTTTCAGGGTCAATCCTCCAAATCCCTAATTCTCTAACTGTCTCAGGCTCAATCCTTCAAATTCCTCAGTTTCTAACTGCCTTAGGCTCAATCCTCCAATCACTTATTCTCTAACTGCTCAATTCTCAATCCTCTTAATCCCTCATTCTCTAACTGTTTCAGTCTCAATCCTCCAAACACTCTTTTTCTCATTCGTTCATGCTCAAACCTCCAATCACGCTCAATCCTCCAACCACTCTTTCTCTCACTACCTCTGGCTCAATGCTCCAAATCCCTCAGTTTCTAACTGCCTTAGGCTCAATCATCCAATCACTCTTTCTCTCACTGCTCAATTCTCCAATCACTGTTTCTCTCACTGTTTCAGGGTCAATCCTCCAATCACTTATTCTCTCACTGCTCAATTCTCAATCCTCCAATCACTGTTTCTCTCACTGTTTCAGGGTCAATCCTCCAATCACTTATTCTCTCACTGCTCAATTCTGAATCCTCCAAATCCCTCATTCTTTAAATGTCTCAGTCTCAATACTCCAAACACTCTTATTCTCATTCATCCATGCTCAATCCTCCAACCACTCTTTCTCTCACTACCTCTGGCTCAATCCTCCAATCACTGTTTCTCTCACTGTTTCAGGGTCAACCTTCAATCACGGTTTCTCTCTCTGCTCCATGCTCAATCCTCCAAATCAATCTTTCCCTCACTAAATCCCCCGGTGAGCAAGCCAAAGGCGACAGTGGCAAGGAAAAACTCCCTCACCGCTGGAGGAAGAAACCTTGGGAGGAACCAAGACTCACACGGGGGGACCCATCCTCCTCTGATCAGAACTATTGATAAATGAATGATAAATTCACGGTTCGGTTTAGTTCAGTTCGGTTCGGTTCCAATCACTCCCTCACTGCTGCAAATTCATCATGGATCTCGCCTAGGTTCACTCTAGACTCACTCCTCCAAGCTCACTTCGCAGAGTTCCCTCGGAAGAGCTTCCTCATCCTCCCTCGAAGTGATCGTGAGACTCTGAGGATCGGTGCTGCAACATATTTCTTAGCTGCCCTTTTAACTGCAGCACAAAGCGGACTACAGTTAAAGCAGCCGGACTCCTCCCCGACAACCTCTACACCAGCTCTACTGCCACTACCGACTTCCTGGACTGGGTCGACATAATAAAAACATAATAAAAACTGCTGCCCTTGTCAACGACGGTCACGACGAATCTGCCGATAACTCTGGGGGCCCTGCAGAAGCAATGGGGAGATGCAGGCATTGTTAGTGAGCTGATTCTGTACGGTAGCTACGTCTAAACAAGCTCTTCACCTTTAGTGATCTTTATCATGGCATAATATGGACACTTCACCAAGTGTGTGTGTGTGTGTGTGTCCTTAGTGGCAGTGTTGCCAGACTGACTGTGTAAGAAATAATCAGACAAACTTACTGTCGGTTTTCCTCCGAACGCTGGATGGCGTTCTGCTCATAAGCGTTCATTATGGAGAAGAGAAGACCGCTGGATGAGGACAGGCTGCTCCAATCCAGGTCCTCGTCCCCGCTGTCTACCTGCCTGTCCTCACTGCATTCTCCACTGTGTTTCCCTGGAATTCCACACACTTTCACCTCCGGAGAGCTTTCAGACTCGGGGAAAGATGAGTTTGCAGAATCTCTCCTTTCCCTGTTAATGAAAATACAGGTGATTGTAGTAAACAAACAGTGGACCGATCTGGAGGAGGGGGTCACAAAGCAGGATTCCCAGCTCAGCCAGAGAGCTCAAGCCTAGAGTCCAGCCTGTTCCATTGACCTGAGCCTGTTGCCATTGTCCCATTAAGAAATGCTGCTTTGTGAAACACCGCCCTGCAGTTCTTCAGAAAAGCCGTTTATTTACTATAGCTAATCAATCAATAAAGGATCAATAAAAACAGTAATAAATAATACATCCATTAACAAAAGGACTCGACACTGGAGTTCCAGCACAGCGCTCTACTTACTGTTCTTGCCTGGCCTGCAGCCAAGGGTGGTTCGCCACGTTTCTCACCGAAGGCCGGGTGAAGGGATTGAAGCGCAGCATATAAGAAATGAAGGCCCGACAGGGCTCCTCCACTGCGACCCCACACGAATACTCCACAGCTTTGCGCTGGAGCTGTGTGAGGGTACCTTGCTAGGTTGAGGTTGCTAGGGTGTCACAGGTAGTTGCTATGATGTCTCAGGTTGTTGCTATGGAGCTGACATCTGTTTATGGTGTTGCTAGGTGGTTTCTATGGTGTCACAGGTGTTTGCTATGGTTTTGCGAGGTGGTTGCTATGGTGTCACAAGTAGTTGCTATAGTGTCACAGGTGGTTGCTATAGCATTGCCAGGTGGTTGCTATGGTGTCACAGGTGGTTGCTATGTGGTTGCTTAGGTATCTCAAGTGGTTGCTTGAAGTTACACCTTAACATTCAATGTTAGTGTAAACACAGTACTACCTTAAAAGACGTTCCACCTTAAAATTCAGTGTCAGGGTAAACTTAGTACTACCTTAAAAGACGTTCCACCTTAAAATTCAGTGTCAGGGTAAACTCAGTACTACCTTAAAAGAACTTCCACCTTAAAATTCAGTGTCAGTGTAAACTAAGTACTACCTTAAAAGAAGTTCCACCTTAAAATTCAGTGTCAGGGTTAACTCAATACTACCTTAAAAGAACTTCCACCTTAAAATTCAGTGTCAGGGTAAACTCACTACTACCTTAATAGAACTTCCACCTTAAAATTCAGTGTCAGGGTAAACTCAGTACTACCTTAATTCAGTGTCAGTGTAAACACAGTACTATCTCAAAAGAAGTTCCACCTTAAAACTCAGTCTCAGGGTAAACTCAGTACTAGCTTAATTCAGTGTCAGTGTAAACACAGTACTACCTTAAAAGATGTTCCACCTTAAAATCCAGTGCTACTTGAGCACAATTCCACCTTAAGCACAGTTTCGCCATAAAGAATTGACTTAAAAAAAAAGAATAATCTTAAATTTATTAAAAATGATAAATCAGATCGACTCTAAAAATACACAGCAGACCACACAGCGAGATCATCCACGAAACGGTGTTTGAACCGTGTCTGTACGTTAATCAGTTCAGGCTGTATTAATTACACAAATGTGTGGAAGAAACAACAACAACAACAATAATAATAGTAACAACAATAATAACAATAATAATAATAGTAACAACAATAATAACAATAATAATAATAATAATAAGCAGAAAAGGAATAACATATATATACAGAGCTTTTCTAGAACTATAGGTTATTGATGACAGGGTTGTGGGTTCGATACCTGGGTTGGCCTAGCTGCTACTTTACCCTGTCTGCTCCCTGGGCGCTACAGCAATGACTCCCCACTGCTCCAGGTGTGTGTTCTCAGCATATCACTGTGTGTGTGTTTACTGCACAGATGGGTTAAAGGTGGAGGCCAAATTCTGTGTCCTGCACGAACGGTAAATCTATAGTGTGTGTGTATATATATATATAATGATAAATACCATGATTGCCATGATTTTTATATTTATTTCTTTATTTTTTGGTCAGTTTTATTTATTCATTATTTTCCGCTTCCTCAGCAGGTATTGTGTCTTAGTTTATTGATGTTTTTTTAATATATAAGTTAAAAACATAAAAATAAATAAAAAGTTTACCAAAAGAAAAGTAGAAATGCAGAAATAAATAAATGTAGATGTTGAACTTCTGTGTCAGTGAGGTTTACCTTCAACAGCCCTGGCTGTATTCAATCAGATCAGTCTAAATATCACTGCAATTTGGTTCATATCTTAACCACAGGGGCCAATACTTTTCCACAGCACTGTGTGTACATACAGTTCTATACAGCCAATGAGGAACTGACCTCAGTAACCTGACTCCTCCTCTCCATTGTGATGTCATGTTGATGACATCACAGAACCTATAAATAGGCTTGTTCTCCCTCATTGGCTCAGTTAGGATTCGGCAGCCCGCGAGACAGCTGATTCCTATGTTGTCAGTGACACTGATGTCATTTGGCTGAAGCTCTTATCTAGAGCCAACTTATCTAGAACCAGCTTTCATCTGCAGGGAAACAATGGAAACCAAAAAAGCCTTGAGGAGCCTGGGCTTTCAGGTGGTTCGCAAAATCGGTGAAGGGAGTTTTGGAAAGGTGATGCTGGCCACGTCCAAGAAATACCCCGACCAGGTGGCCATTAAAACAACGGACCTCAAGTTGATGAAACCTGGTTTTGTTTCCAAATTTCTGCCCCGGGAACTCGCCGTTCTCCGAAAAGTACAGCACCCTCACATTGTTCAGGTGCATGACATCCTTGAGTTGAGTAACAGGCACGTGTTCATCGTGATGGAGGCTGCCGCAACAGATCTCTGTCACATGATCCAGGAGCTCCACCACATCCCCATTGACCAGGCCAAAAGGTGGTTCTCCCAGCTCGCCAGTGCCGTGGTCTATCTGCACCAGCAGAACATTGTCCATAGAGATCTGAAGTGCAGTAATGTTCTGCTGACTGCTGATGACCGAATCAAACTGACCGACTTCAGTTTAGTTCGCATCTCAAGAGGCTTCCCTGACCTGAGCGAGACGTACTGTGGCACTCCTCACTACGCTGCTCCTGAGGTGCTTCTGCATGAGCCCTACGACCCCAAGAGGAGTGATGTGTGGAGCCTGGGTGTGATCTTGTACACCATGGTCACTGGGTCCCTGCCCTTCCACAGCAACAATCTGAAAAGGCTCCCGCATCTCCAGAAGCAACCCTTGAAGTATCCAGATGGTGTCACAGTGGATGAGCCCTGTAAGAACTTCATCTCCTACATGCTGAAGTTCCGTTATTACCTTCGGCCTTCGGTGGCAGAGGTGGCACAGCACCAGTGGCTGCAGTTACCTGAAGACCGGTGAGTAAACCATTGAGCTGGAACTGGAGTCTCTAGTTCCAGGTTTATAAATATAAAGAATATTTCATTGTACTTTTATTTGAATTGGATTTTTGTTTGTGATTATTTATTTTTAGATTGTGGGTTTATATCTCTATATAAAGAAGAAGCCATATTGTATTAGAACGTTACTAGAACTCTCCTGTAGATGTAAATTAAAGCACATATAGAAAGAAGAGGGGGATCAGATTGGGGCAACATTTGAAGAACTGTTAAACACTGAACTGCTAGAAGTTGTTTTAGAAGAGCTGTTGGGATTAAGATTAAAACTGAATCAGGACTAAATAAACTGCTGAAATCCAGCAGGAATGCACAGGAGAAAGAGGTCCTCACAACCTCCTCAACCTTCTAACTTTCTGCTTCTTTCTTCATCTGCAGGGAGAAAATAGACACTGACAAAGCCCTGAGAAGCTTGGGCTTTGAGGTGCTGGGCAACATCCAGGAAGGCAGTTTTGGGAAAATTAAGCTGGCCACATCCAAGAAGCACCCCAAGCAGGTGGCCATTAAAATAGTGGACCGTATATTGATGGAACCTGATTTGGAGACCAAATTTCTGCCCCGGGAACTGGACATCCTGAAAACAGTGATGCACCCTCACATCGTTCGGGTGCATGACATTTTTGAGATGCCTAACCATCTGGTGTTCATCGTGATGGAGGCTGCAGCCACGGATCTCCATCAAAAGATCCAGGAGCTCCACCACATCCCCGTCGATCAGGCCAAAAAGTGGTTCTCCCAGCTTGTCAGCGCTGTGGACTATCTGCACGAGCAGGACATTGTCCATCGAGATCTCACCTGCAGTAATGTCCTGCTGACTGCTGACGGTCAAATCAAACTGACCGGCTTCAGGTTTGGACGCATTTCAAAAGGCTCCCCTGAAGAAAGTAAGACGTACTGCTGCACTTCTTACTACACTGCTCCTGAGGTGCTTTTGGCTACGCCCTACGAGCCGAAGAAGAGCGATGTGTGGAGCCTGGGCGTGATCCTGTACGTCATGCTCACTGGGTCCAGGCCGTATGACCACATGGATTTGAAAGAGCTCCCAAATCTCCAGCAGCGACCCTTGAACTATCCGGAAGGGATGGCGGTGGAGGAGTCCTGTCAGGACCTGATCGCCTACATGCTGCAGTTCCGTCCTTTCTTTCGGCCTTCGGTAACACAGGTGGCACAGCATCCTTGGCTGCAGTCGAGTCAAGAACAGTAAGTAAACCATTGCGCTGGAACCTGAGTATCAAGTTCCAGGATTATAAACATATAAAAAAAATTTCATTGTATTTGAACTGTAATTAGATTTTTGCTGATTTATTATTAAGTGTTTATTTTTTGCTTGTTTGTTTACATGTAACTGAGTTGTTTATTCATTTCTATTTTATTGATTAGCTTTGAAAAACTTTAGAAGGCACTTAGCAGAATGAACAAACCCTTTTCATGCTTTTGGGTTTAGTGTTTCACAAAGCAGCATTTCTCAGCTTAAGCCCAGGGTTGAGGACTGGAATGTCCTTCAGCTCTTCTTCTATTGGACAGGCTGGACTCTCGGATTAAGTTCTCTGACTGAACTGAGAACCCTGCTTTGTGACTCCAGCTGTTTACTTATTTGCTGTATTTGTCTTGTATTTTTATCAACAGTGAAATGAGTGAGACTGCAGACTCATCTGTGGCTGAGGCTAAAAGCGCTCCACAGGAGAGTGTGTTCGGGTTTCCAGAGAGACTCTGTGATGAGAGCTGTAAGGAGATCCAGCAGCAGCAGCAGAACACCATTAAGCATTTGGAGAAAATACGGTATGTTTGTTTGTTTGTTTGTTTGTTGTTTAGACACTATTTATGACTGTTGTATCTCTGCTCTCTCTATTAAAACAGTCAGTCTGGCAGCACTGTTCTGTAAATCAGTAAATAGGTAACATACAGTATTAGTTCACTAACAATAAGCTAATACTTATTCTTCACATTGCTTCTGTACCGTCTCCAGAGTTATAGGCAGGTTTGTGGTGGAAGCCGTTGACGAGGACGGGGAACCCAGTTCTCATGGAGACGCCAGCCCACTCCAGGAAGACGACAGCAGAAGAGCTGGGGCAAGTCTAACTTGCCGAAGTGTGGAGGCTGTGGAGGAGGAGCACGGCTGCCTCTGCTGCAGTCCTTTTTGTGCTGCAGTTAAAAGGGCAGCTAAAGCTTATGTTGTCGCACCGATTATCAGAGCCTCCCATTCACTTCGAGGGAAGGTGAAGAAGTTCTTCATCTCTGCGGTGCACAACTCCTCCTCTTCCCAGCAGGGGGCTCCACATTCTGCTGCCTCCACAGAAGCTCCTGCCTGTTCCAGTCCTGAACAGAGACGTGAGGATGGGACTTCGGACATCCTGCTTCATGGGCTGGTGGTGGAGGCAGAAGCTGTCCTCCCACAGCCCACAGTGAGGCAGGGAAGAAGAAGGCTGCGATTCCCCAAGTTTAAGGTAAGTGGACTGTTGAGTGATCGTGACGGTCCTTTTATACCATAGAATCACTTTAAATATTGATCAGAAATGTTTCAGTTGGTCAATCTTTGTCATTTTTGTCTCTCCAACAGATCCTGAAGAAGAGAGTTCATCCTCTGTAGACGACCAGCACGGCTCCCAGTAATGGTAGTGTACTGTCTGGGTTTGATTCTGAAGGGAAAGTCCCGCTCCATGGGCCGGTGGTGGAAGCAGAAGCTGTGCTCCCACCGCCCATTGTGATGCAGGAAAGCAGGAGACCAAGTCTTCAGCTCCCCGTCAGATTATTCAAACTGAGCTTACCCTGTTCATGCTCAGCCCAAACAAATCATGTTGGATGACCATGTGGACGCACCTCCCACAAGGTCTGGGTTGGAGATGAGTGATTGGAGGAACAGCCTGCCTGATCTCAACCCGAGGGGTAGGGTGTTATTGGACTTTTGTGCTAGTCACAATTTGTCCACAGCAAACACCATGTTCAAACACAAGCTTGCTCATGAGTGTATTTGGTACGCTCATAGTGTACCTTGAGCCAAAGGTCAGTTAATGATATTGTGCTCATATCATGTGACCTGAGGCCATGTTTGGACTCTCGGGCAAAGAGAGGCACTTAGCTCTTAACTGATCATCATCTAGAGGTGAGTTGGAAGTGGTGGGGAAAACTGCCAGACAGATCTACAACGGCCCAAAGACTAGTGAGGGTCTGCTGGGATAGACCTGCATCATAGAAGCAGCTGGACATTTGGATGTGGCCTAAAGCTTTTTGTTAAGTGGTGTTGAGGTGCCTTTAAACCATTCATTAGTCAGTCATACATGTTTTTGACCAGAGGAGGATGGGTCCCCCTTGTGAGTCTTGGTTCCCGTCAAGGTTTCCTCCTCCAGCTCTGGGAAGTTTTTACTTGCCACTGTCGCCTTTGGCTTGCTCACTTGGGGTTACATCATTAATTTTATCTAATTTCCTGATTTTTTGTAAAGCTGCTTTGCACCATCATCAGATTTGCAGTGGCAGAAGTCCAGGGACTAGGAACAGTGTGGCGAGTCCATGGAGAATGACATTCGGGTGGCCATGAGGAGGTTCTGTAAAATAGTCCAACAACTCAGAAGAAGAAGGAGAATCATTGCCCAAACTATGGTCAGTTAGGGTGGTGAAGCTCTGCTCTCAGCTGAGGATATTGTTGGGCAGTGTATAGAACACCTTGAGGAACTCCTAAACTTGAGGAACATGCTTTCTGTCCAGGAGGTAGGGCTGGAATCTACCAGGGAGTCAGAATCTCACCATCTCTCTTGCCAAAGTCACTGAGGTAGCTGAAGAAAGCTCCATAGTGGCAAAGCACCAGAAGTGGAGGAGATTCACATGGAGGAGCTGAAGGCTCTGGACATTGTAGGGCTGTATTGGTTGAGATGCCTCTGCAATGTTGCATGGACCTCTGGAACAGCACCTCTGGACTGGAGTACTTGGGTGGTGGTCCTATTTTCAAGAATGAGAACTGGAGTGTGTGCTTACTCTTGAGGCATCACACTTCTTAGCCTCTCCAGGAAACTCCATTCCAGGGTAGTGCAAAGGAGAATACACCCGATAGTTAAACCTCAGATTCAGGAGGAGCATCGCAGGTTCTGTCCTGACTGTGGAACAGTGGACCAGCTCTTCACACTCTCAGATAGTCGAGGGGTCATGAGTGTTCACCGTTTCAGTCTACAACCATGTTCCCCGAAGCTGTTTGTGAGAAGTGCTCGGGGAGTACGGGGTGCCGAGGTCACTGATGTGAGCCACACAGTCCTTGTACTCTCGGTGTGAGAGCTGTGTCTGTTCTCTCAGCACTAAGTCAAGCTTGTTCAGTGTTGCCGTTGGACTCCATCAGGGCTGTGCCTTGTCTCCACTCCTGTATGTGATATTCATGGACAGGATAGCAAGGCTTCTGTGTGTGATGGCCTCCGATGTGCACTTGAGCAGTTTGCAGCTGAGTGTAAAGCGGTCAGTATGAGAATCAGCTCCACCAGGTCTGAGGCCATGGTGGCGTCCCATTCACTCTTCATTATGGAACAAGGAGCTCTGCTATCTGGGAGAGGCTCGGAGTAGAGCTGCTGCTCCATGGTGTTGAGGTGAGCCAGCTGAGGTGATTTGGGCATCTGATAAAGATTTCCTCCGGTCATTATCAGTCCCCTGGTCCCCTCTGGACATGGCAGAATGGGAGGAGACCCAGAGGAAGACCCAGGACCTGCTGCTGTGATTATATCGCCCGGCTGGCCTGGAAATGCCTTGGGGAACCCCCAACAAGAGGTGGTGGAACTGGTTGGGGATGGGAGTGCCTGGACTTCTGTGCTCGCCTAATGCCACTGCAGTCCTGAGCTGAATTAAGAAGAGGAGGATGATGAAGATGAGCTTCAACTTTAAGGTATGTGAACTTTTTCCTCTTCTTGACACACATAAAGCTCTGCCATAGTGCAGCTAAATGTGCAGTTAAATTTAATAAAACATTTATTAATAGAACAGAGAGCCTGGAGCAGAGAGCCTGGAGCAGAGAGCCTGGAGCAGAGAGCCTGGAGACATGATGGGAGGAGTAATCTGGATAATCTGGAGTGAGTCTGGAGGAGTAAAGAGGGAGCCTGGAGAAGTGATCTAGAGGAGTGATCTGGTGGAGAGTTTGTGTGTTGGTCAGCATGAATAAGAGATGTTCTGTATTACTGATGTGTTCTGGATGATTCTTTTTTTACTCAAAGAAAATCTAAGTATTATTATAAAATAATATAATAACAATAGTACTGTAATAAAATAAAGTTACGTTAAAGTCAGCTTTATTGTCAGAACTGCAATATGTACAAACACAGCATTGAAATTGCTTTACTCTCAGAGCCATGGTGCAACAATAAACAGCAAACATATAAATAAACATTAAATAACAAGAAGCATAGAAATGGTCTTTTACTAATATGTAGGAATGTAAGAGTTTTAGTGGTTGTATAAATAAATAGAGTGAAGTGGCATATGCAGCAGATAAAACATCTGGGTTTGGTTAGTGCAAATATAAACAGTAGTGCAAACTGGAGCTCATAGATTATTAAAGTGACGTGTGCAGAAGCAGTTCTTGATAATGCAGAGTTCACACACACACTTAACTACACACACATGTTCATGTTCAGGGAATACTATGTGCAATACCCCCCCCCCATGTGCAATTAAGAGTCTTTTGCTGTAAATAATATTGTTATTGCTCTTTTAATTCTTATTTATATTGTGTGTGTGTGTGTGTGTGTGTGTGTGTGTTTATAGTGTAAATTATTTATCCAAATTTTTGTAACTGAGTGTCTTGCTATCGCTTTCTGCTGTTACACTGAGAATTTCCCCACTGCGGGACTAATAAAGCACTATCTTATCTTATCTTATCTTAACACCACAACACAACAACACAACAACACACCACCACAACACATCAACACAACACACCACAACAACACAACAGAACACAACAACAACACATCAACACAACACAACACCATGACACAACAACATAACACCATAACACAACAACAACACAACACCATAACACAACAACACAAAAACACAACACACAACACAACAAAAATACAACACAACACACTGCAACACTAACCCATAACACAACACCACAACACAACACCACACCCCAGCAACACAACACAACAAAATAACACAACAACACCACAACATAACACCAAAACACAACACACCACAACACAATACAACACATCACATCAACACAACACACAACACAACAAAAATACACCACAACACACTGAAACACTACAACATAACACAACACCACAACACACCACAGCAACACAACACAACAAAATAACACAACACCAAAACACAACACAACACAACACAATACAACAACACAACATCACATCAACACAACACACAACACAACAAAAATACACCACAACACACTGCAACACTACAACATAACACAACACCACAACACACCACAGCAACACAACACAACAAAATAACACAACAACATAACACCAAAACACAACATACCACAGCACCACAACACAACACATCAACACAACACAATACAACAACAAAACATCACATCAACACACAACAACACAACACCACAACACAACAACACAACAAAATAACACCACAACACAACCGAGATCTGCATTTCTGGAATCCTCTGATAATTGATTGAGGCTGATCATCTGTGTAAAAAATCTCCTTCTGTTAAGAGTTTGATCTGGTGTTAAACTGCTTACAGGATTTACATCTTAAGCTCTTTTACATGCTTTTCCTTTCCCAGCTTCACCTGATGAGGTCAAAAGCTGCTAAACTTCTGGACAGGGAGGGAGGTTATAGCTAGAGAGCTCGCCCATGCCCATTACCAAGATTTTCACTCTTTCAGAAATGATTAGCTGTCCTGCACTGATTCACATCACACAGCGTTTGAGCTGGTTTAGACTCACTGTGGTGATGAAGCCCCAAGTTCAAGATCCCTTCAAGATCTGTTTAATCTAGTGTTGTATGACTGAACCTGTTAGTGCTGCCATCTGGTGACCAGTCTGTGTCTTGTTTCTCATCTCTCTCTCTCTCTCTCTCTCTCTCTCTCTCTCTCTCTCTCTCTCTGTCTCTCTCTCTCTCCCTCAGCTGATTTCAGTGCATGTGTTGATTGGCTGCATTGTAAGAGCCTCATCTTTGAAAAAGTGCTGGTGATGTTGATCCAGTCGCCTGAGGTGTTCAGTGTTGTACACTTATCCACTTTGTCCCTAAATCTAAAGACTTTTTTTAAGGCGACTAGCGACAAATCAAGCGACTTTTTCTGCTGTTATTTGACACTTTTGGAGATGAACACACACGTTCTTCAGTTCCTGTCCTCAGCAGCAGGTGCTGCCGTGAGCCCCGTCCCACAACCCTCACAGTGCTCAGTCTCTCAGTCTGAGCAGACCCACACCGCTCCACGTCCACACTGCAAATGAACTGCGCATGCCCAGAGCCGCCGCTGACCCCGCCCCCTGTTTACAGAGTGGGATGTAAATATAAATGCGTCTTCAGAGAGACACTAAATAAATAAATAAACAATTAAAACTAAGTATCTCTGCCAAACTGTCTGTTTTAGGGTCACTTTGTCAGTCTGAAGCCCGGATAAAAGAGGAGGGTTGAGCGTAGAGTAGCAGTTCCTCCCCACAGAACAGTCTTCTGATTAAATTTGATATGCTAACATTTAACAACACAGAACTACATTGATTTATGACATTTATGTAAAGATGATTTATGTAATTTAGGATATTTTACATATTTCAAATAAAAAAAAGGATCAACTTAAGAAGTTAATTTATATAGAGTTCATTTGTACACAATTATGCAAATTAGAAGATGACGTCATTTAGTGACGTCTAGCGACCTTTAGGACAGTCAACAGCTGCTTTCCTTACTGAGGAGCTGCAGCAACACTGGCGGTGTTCACCACGCCAATGGCGATCACGCTGAGGCAGCTTGAGACTCTGTGGATTTCCTGCTGCTCTGACAGTCTTTTAGCTTCAGTCTTTTAGCTTCAGTCTTTTAGCTTCAGTCTTTAGCTTCAGTCTTTCGCTTCAGTCTTTAACTTCAGTCTTTAGCTTCAGTCTTTCAGCTTCAGTCTTTTAGGTTCAGTCTTTTAGGTTCAGTCTTTTAGCTTCAGTCTTTTAGCTTCAGTCTTTCAGCTTCAGTCTTTTAGCTTCAGTCTTTAGCTTCAGTCTTTTAGCTTCAGTCTTTAGCTTCAGTCTTTTAGCTGGTAGTTGTGTTATTTTCCTGTAAATATGGTGGTGGTCAGTAGTCTAGCTCTGGTCACATCAGTGTCGGGGTGAGGGCCCTTTATTTGTTTATTATTATTATTCTGTTCTCCTGTGTTATATGAGGGAGGAGGTAAGACCACTGTATTTTATGTGTTTTTCTTTTTCTAGGTTATTTAGTAAGATGAGATGTGAGGTTTTGTTTATTTTGGTCTTTTCTCACCCTGAAGTTTTATGATGTTGACCGTTGTTTGTTTGTCATGTTGAAAATAATAAAAGATTTCACTTGAGCTTCAGATCTGTTGTGCTGGTTCCTTTATTTCTCTCCCCAAAGCTCCAGACCTCAACTTTACTATATTATAAACGGTGTGATGAACGGGGTCATAAGTTCACTTTTAATGTTGTAAATAAATCAGCCCAGGTTTCAGAAAGCAGTTGTAGCTAATCTACGGCTGTCAGTGGGCTTTAAGTTATATGTTGAGGTGATAAACTAAAGCAGTAATAAATGCTGTTTAATGTAGAAGGAGTTTTCTAATGAACCTGAATGAGCGTCTCTTACCAGCCTCACTGATCCACAGCCTCCTACCCTGCTACCTTTGGTGCAATTCTGTGACTCTTAATTGTAGAAGTAACACGGTAGGTCCTTACTTAAATAAAAGGTTCAGGAGGAAAAAGATACAAGTGTGTGAAACTTTCAGAAACTGGGTGTGAAGAGCCGACAATTATCATTCACAAGCCCTGAAACATGCCAGCAGTCACTGTCCATCAGTTTGCTGGTCAGGTGAGATGTGCAGTGCTGTGAGGGTTCTTCCGGAATCTTCCCCGTCAATGACCTCAATCTGAATCCCCTAAATACACACAGCCAGATAATTCACCTCACTTTTATTTATATAGAGTTTTTACAACAAATGTAGCCACAAAGCAGCTTTACAGAGATTTACATTTAAGGCAGTTAGCAGACGCTCTTATCCAGAGCCACTTACAAAGGATATGTGTCAGAGCCTCTTTTGAGCAAGCCAGTGGCAACAGTGGCAAGGAAAAACTCCCTCGAGTCGAGAGGAAGAAATCTTAAGTGGAACCCATCCTCCTCAGGTCGACACCGGATCATAATAAAAATTAAAACAAGAATAAAAAAAATAAAACAAAACTGGATTAAGAAAAAGAAAAAGGTGAATGTGGCGTAAAGCCAAACAAGATGAGAATGTGAGTGAGAGTGATAAAGTCCATGCAGGTAAACAGTCAGAAGCAGAGTCATGCAGGGAGGTGAGGATGAATCAGTGTGAGGCTCCAGAGCAGGACAGCGGGCAGGAGGGCAGTGGAGAGCCAGGTCAGGTCAGGCGGTACCAGGATGGAACAGTTGGCCCCGGGCGTCTCAGTACATGTGAAAGAAACAGAAAACAGAAAGGAGGGAAAACACAAGAGGGTTAGGAGGAGCACAGGACAATGTTACAGGAGGAGGGGTGTTCAGGAGATGTCCGGCCTGTAAAGGAAGTAGATTAGAGAGACTGCAGAACTGATCAGGAACCTGTGAACAGAGAGCAGAACAGTCTAAACCTGTTAGTGTTCAGACAAGCTACATCAGCAAGGAGAACAGTACAGCGCACTGATGGATTCTCTGAAAGCTTGAGCTTAAAGGTAGGTTTTTAATCTAGATTTAAACACAGAGAGTGTGTCTGAGTCCCGAACAGCAACAGGAGGTTTATTCCAGAGTTGAGGAGCCTGATAAGAGAAAGCTCCTCCTCCAGCGTTGATTCTCCTGAAGCGAGGAACTGACAGAAGGTCAGCGTCCTGCGAGCGAAGTGAACGTGACTGGTTGTAGGTTTAAGAAGTTCCCCAAGAACCGTTTAGTGACTTATAGGTCAGAAGGAGTATTTTATAATCAGTGAACTGGTAACCAGTGCAGGGACGAGAGAATGGGACGAATATGGTCAGAGGATGCAGATGGTCATCATACCAAGACACTAACCTTTTCTTAACTGGTGCAACATGGTCAAGATTAGAGCGGAGCACAGACAGCAGATCATCTGTTTCATGCTCAGGGTCTAGAGGAGGAGACGGGCAGGAGATGGTTAAATCTAGGAGGTTATTAATAAATACACGAGCTGTAGAGGTTGTTATGGTACGCTTGCTCATAAAGCGAGGCTGCAGGGGGATGTCCTGGTTTAAGACTACATGGTTAGGTAGTGGTCAGAGATGGAGTCAGGCTGAGAGATGCTGACTAAACTCTGTCTCAATATCCAGGGTCAGAACTAGGTGTGTATGGCTGCATCTATGAGTTGGACATCTAAGATTGATTAAACCAGTTCTAAAGGGTCCTGAATCTCCTCAAAGTGAATATTGAAATCTCCAACATTTAAAGTCTTATCAGTAGAGAAAGCTCCCTCTGATAAGAAATCAGCAAATTCACTAAGAGAATCTGTATAAGGTTCAGGAGGACGACAGACTGTAATAAACAGAAGAGAGAGCTGCTTTTTAGAAGCCGGGGAAGAGTCGGACACTTTAAGACTCAGCACTTCAAACGATTTCACTTCAGAACCTGAGTTTTGGGTTTATGTCCAGAACTGGATCAGAGACTGAGGCTACTCCACTGCTGTGACCAGACCTGCGAGGAGAACTGCAGTGGTTCAAGCCTGGGGGAGTCGATTCATTCACAGCAATGATTCATTAGGTTTAACCCCCGTTTCACAAAGACACAGTGAACTGAGGAGGTTTTCAGTGATGATTTCATTGACTGACTGCTTTAGCTTCTAGAGATCCTACATTTAACAGCCCAAACTTAATGAGGGAAACACGAAGCTCTAATGTTGATTTAATCAGGTTGTTACGAGTCGAGCTTCTAAAGAAGAACCGAATCCAAACAGCGGTTCAGAGTCTCGCTCAAAATACCGGAGATCACGTGATCGCCCGAAGTGACGCTTCGCACGTCACTGCATGTAATGACGTTCAAGGCACATCAGTTTCTCGGGAGTATGAATATGAACTGAAATATGAACTGAAATAAAACAGTAATAGATAATTAATAATAAGTTTCTGTTTATTTCTGTGTTCAACAGATGTTCAGTCTACATGCAGATTAAACAGGGGATTTTTCACATCATCAAATATGATCAAATAATTATCACACAACTCTTAAATGAAGGAGTTTGAATAAGCAGCACTCTTCCTAGAGCTGACCTCCCACCAAATTGAGTAATCAGGGGAGAAGGGCCTTGGAAAGAGAGGAGACCAAGAACCCAAATGGTCCCTCTGGTTCAAAAAGATCCTGTTTACAGAAACTTCCAGAAGCTCAACCATCACTGCAGCTCTCCACCAATCTGGGCTTCATGGCAGAGTGGTCAGATACAGGAGAGCCTCTAAAGGACTCTCAGACTATCAGAAACAAGGTTCTCTGATCTGATGAAACCAAGACTGAACTTTTTGGCCTCAGTTCTAAGAGTCATGTCTGGTGGAAACCAGGTCCTGCTCATCTCCTGCCCATCACCATTCTTTCAGTGGAGCTTCATGCTGTGGGGGTATTTTCAGGGTCTGGGACAGGGAGACTGGGTCAGGGTTGAGGGAAAGCTGAATGGAGTACAGATAACCTGATCCAGAGCACTCAGGACCTCAGACGGGGCAAAGGTTCACCTTCCAACAAGACAGTGACTCAAGACAACACAGGAGTGGCTTAGAGACTCTGTGAACGCTCCTGAGTGGCCAACCAGAGCCCTGCTTTACACCCTATTAAAAATCTCTGGGGAGCCCTGAGAATGGCTGTCCACCGACGTCCCCATCCAACCTTACGGAGAGGATCTGCAGAGAAGAAAGGCCGAAAATCCCCAAATCCAGGTGAGCAAACCTTGTGGCATCATACCCAAGAAGACTGGAGGCTGTAATCACTGCCAAAGGTGCTTCAAATAAGTACTAAGTAAAGTGTCTGAATACTTATGTCACTGCAACATTTTAGTTTTTCATTTTATTTTAATAAATTTGCAGAAATTTCTAAAACTCTGTTTTCACTTTGTCATTACAGGTTAAACATGGTGCCAGTGTCTAAAGCTGTATATTTTCCTTCATAAATCCACTTTTATTAAAGATTTATGTTTTCTGATTAAGATTATATTAATAAAGTGTCAGAGAAAGAAAAACAATCCCAGCAACACTAAGTATAGAAAAATGTTCTCCTTTATATCTGTTATTATTTACAGTTATTAATTTGAGTTACTTTAATAAGCTGTTAAATAGTTGTAAACACTGTTTTCTTAAACTAGTTCTTCATTTTCAGTTTAGAGAGTCAGAAATATTTTTATTCCGGTTTAGGAGGGACTTTTATTTTGACAGAATTTCGTTCGCTACTCTGGTCAAGTGTTGCTAGCTTCACACTGCTAGCTCGTTGCGCTCGGGGAACTGACGCGCCTTGAAACGTGATTGCGTAACGAAGCGTCACTTCCGGCGGTCACGTGATCTGCGGTATGTTTGAGCGCGTGTTTGGACGCGGTTCTGCTTTAGAAGCTCGAGCTGTGATTCTTCACAGAGCGTCGAGCGACCGGCCCTCCTTTCCAGCTTTACTCTCAGCTCTGTCTCCTTCCTCTGAGACAGCTGCTGTGACCCTGGAGCTCTCTGCTCCCTGTGCTGCTGTACAGCTCTCTGTCTCACGGAGGGTCGTCGTCTCCTCTCCCGCACCGGAGAGGGCCTGTGGGGCGTCAGTCTGGCCTGGGGGCGTCGAGGACTCCTCCACCACCACCGCCGGTTTTCACCTCTGCTGACCGGTTCGAGGTCCTCGGAGCCCAAAGAGGAACCACGCTCTCCTGTTCTCCAGCTGCCCGTGTGCTGGACGTCGCCGGCCGGCCTCCCTTGGCGCTGTTCTCCGCCCGACGCGGAGGTCCAGAAGGAGCCCTGCCGCTTCAGAAAAACCCAGACGAGAGGATCATCGTCTTCAGCCCCCTGCCCTCCTACCGACGAGTGAGCGAGCCGCTCCCCCAGCTCCTCTCGCTCCACTGCTGCTGCGGGACAGGTCCGTCCACGCTGACTCTGTAGAGAACTGGGAGAGCTTTCGGCTGTGTCCGGTCCTCTACTGCAGAGATGAGCTCCACCCGGTCCGGTCTGGGTCCGGCGTTCAGGTTAGTGAGCTGGACAGTGGGCAGGTGAGTGATTTACATGATTTACTGGATTTAATCATCATTTATTCTGTGATTTCTCTGCTTGTTTTAAACAGTAATAAATCAGTGTCCCTCATAGTGTCTCAGACTAACCCTGCAGTGTGGAGACTGTCTGTCCTCCACATGGTTTATAACTGGAGCTTCAGAAAATCTGCTTTAAAAATCTTATTAGAATTAATATCAATTATTTTGCTGCACCATCATTCAGTACTACTGCTCTTAATGATATTCAGGGATTGTGCTGCTGCTGCTGCCTCCATCCTAAGAGTAGAAAACTGGTAAATGATCATCAGCCCAGATTATCAGTGTTATCCTCCTGATTTCAGTGTAAAGCCGTTTTCATCTAGAGAACATTTCTGCTCCATGAACTTTGCATTGTACATTACAGACCCTGTAGCAGTGGTCAGTGCTGGTCAGTGTCTTTTCTTCAATTTCTGGATCAGTCTGCTAAGTACTGAGGTGCTTTCCTCTCTCTCTTTGGAGAGCGTGTACTTTTGTAGCATCTGTGGCAACAGCAAAGGAGAATTCGTCTAAGGCTTTATTTCTAAAAAAGAAAAAAAAAAGTTGTTAAAGATGATGACAACTTTCTGATTCCTGTACAGTGGCCAAAAAAGTATTGTCAGCCACTAATTGTGCAAGTTCTCCTACTTAGAAAGATGAGAGGTCTGTAAAGTCTGAAATGCTTTTTTCAGAGCCACTCCTTCGTTGCCCAAGCGCTGTGTTTGGGATCACTGTCATGCTGGAAGACCCAGCCATGTTCCATCTTCAATGCTCTCACTGATGGAAGGAGGATTTGGCTTAAAATCTCGATACATGGCCCTGTTCATTCTTCCTCTTTTAACACAGATCAGTCGTCCTGTTCCCTTTGCAGAAAATCAGCCCCAAAGCATGATGTTTCCACCCCCATGCTTCACAGTAGGTATGGTGTTTTTGGGATGTTTAATAAGAATGAATTTTGCCCTGCTGAGGCCAGGGAGCTGCCTTAGGGTGCACTCCATACAATTAGTACACACTGTGTTGTATGAGCAACTTACTGTTCGGTTATGGGATGTAACCACTAGGCCGACTCCTTTGGATAGGCTGCGAGGGTGTTTGTACTATGAAAGACGTTATGAAGTGGTGCAGGTGCACTGCGGAACCACTCTAATTTGGTCTTCATATCCAAATATAAGGATTTAATGCGTCCCTGTTCACTTTATATTAAAGGTATGCTTGCTGGTCATAATGTATTGGCAATATGTTAACAGGTCTATACAGCTGTTTAAAGTAATGTAATACTGTAAACTAACGTTTATATGATCAATTATATAACTTGTTTTTCATGAGTGTGCTGTTATCAACCACTGGAATGAAGGGTCAAGGGAAGACTGTGCCTGGTGGGAGCGGTTGGCCCCCGCCTCCGTCCATGCACAGTTCTTCATTTTGTTAAAGATATAAGGGACGGGACCCCCTTTCCTGGTGAGAGTCGGCCGAGTGGAACTGCAGGTCCAGCTCGGTGGTTTACTGAGACGGCTGTCTCTTACCAGGATCGAAGGGCTCTCCTGATCCAGTGAGTGGTGAGTCACAATGAGACTGGCTGTTAAACTGAAAGCGTTCTGCCAAGTTTGCTCTCGGTTTTTTTTTGTTGATTGTAAAATAAAGGGACATTTTTATACGGGACCTCTGGTGTGGAACCAGAGTTATTTGACGATCTTCCCTTTGATTCAATATTTCACAAAACAGGATGCAACTCTGCATTCTTCTTTCTCCAAAAGCGCGTGGGGCTTCAGATCAATGGAGATTATCAATGGTCTTGTATGTCTTCCATTTTCCTTTAATTGCTCCCACAGTTGATTTATTCACACAAAGCTGCTTGCCTGTTGTTGATTCACTCTTCCCAGCCTGGTGCAGGTCTACAATTTTCTTCCTGGTGTCATTCGACAGCTCTTTGGTGTCTGTTTGAGGCTGTGGACCGATAATGAGGTCAAACAGGTGCCATTAATACAGGTAACGAGTGGAGGACCGAAGAGCTTCTAAAAGAAGTTACAGGTCTGTGAGAGCCAGAAATCTTGCTTGTTTACCAAATTCTTAATTTTCACCATAATTTACCATACATTTTTTAAAAATCCTGCTATGTGATTTCCTGGATTTTTTTTCTCATTTTGTCGCTCATAGTTGAAGTGTACCTATGATAAAAATTAGACCCCTCTCATCTTTCTAAGTAAGAGAACTTGCACAACCAGTGGCTGACTAAATACTTTTTGTGTATTACCCCAAGCAGTAATAGCCATCCGCTCATCAACTTTTCAGCCGTTACTGACGAGCATTTATACACTCACAACTGCTCGGATGAAGTGCTTGTTGTGCACACAAGTATTTGCATGCAGTTCTTGCCATTATGGGCAGGCGTTTATCGTTGGTGCGCCACCATGTTATCGGATCATCATCTACATCAAAGGTTGGTTCCTGTTCATATGCTGCCGGTTCAGCAGTAGCTCTTCAGTAATAGAGGTTCCTGATTGGTTTTGTTTTGGACAAATGGCTGCCTTTTTTTATATATATTTTTATCCCTCTTTTTGTTTAGAGCCCCAGCACTTGGAGCTTCTTGAGTAAACAATGAAGCACTTTTGTAAATCGCTTTTGATAAGAGCATCAGATAAATGGCGTAAATGTAAATATAGTACCACCGATATGAGGAAATGTAAATGAAATCATGCATGTCTACTATTTACTATTTACGGTCATCATGTATTTGTGGGGTATAAAAAGTGGAACGCTGTACAGCAAGGTGTTTTTAAATCGGGCACTGTTCTCAAGTCTTCCACTGGGGTTACATTTACTGCAGGATTAAAGTGTTTCTCTACATTCCTGAGACTGACTGACTGAGTTGATTCTTTAAGCGCGGAGAAGCAAATCCCACTACCACAGTTTTTCCCAATATTCCTCTGGGTCCAGAGTTTTCAGAGACAGGATCAGAAACCGACAGAGGCGGCCGCCGTCATCCCAATGAGTGATTCTGAGTCAATTCAGGCGCTCTACTGACTCCGAGACTCTGTAGCCGAGGTGACTAAGTAAATTAATTAGACTGCTTGCCTTATGAATATAGAATAAACAGGAGGAGACGAGACGCCGTATTCTTAGACCTTCAGGTTACTTTAACCCGGAGACTTTTTGCAGTGATCCGGAATCAAAGGACGAAGATGTCCAAAGCATTGCCTTAAGATCATTTCAGTCTCTGAACTGGGAATATCTCGGGATCCAGATTTGTTTTAAATTGGAAGATTCTAAGATATTGTCTATTGGAATATTTTGATTCTCAGGGTTGTTTAAAGCAGAGAATTTTTCAGGGATCCAAATGTATTAAAATTCAAAGTTTCTCTGACAAGATTTTAGGATATTTAATTCTTAGTACTGTTCAACCGAGAGAATTTTGTAAAGAGATCCGAATTTATATTTGTAGAAAATTCAAAGATTTTAAAGAAGGCTTTTTTTTTTTTCGTTTTTTTTTCTCAGGGATGTTTAAAGACAAGGGAGCAAAGTTTATAATATCCAAAGAGTTTGGACTGTACACGTGAAATTAAAGGCAGTGAAAAGTAAACTGGTTTATATCTGTCTCTAGCTGCATTGTCCTCAACAACAGACATTCAAGCAAAACAAACTTGCATCAACCGCATCAAGACGAGGATTACTCTGATTTGGTGGCTAATTACTCTGATTCATGCAACGCAGGAGGAAGAGCGTTCTTTTATAAAGCCCCAACTTTGGAACAAGCTCCCTGTTAATATCCGGGAATCAGACCCACTCTCAGTCTTTAAATCTAGATGAAAAACTTCTCTCTTTACACCAGCTTTCATAGAACTCTCCAGTTCTGTGTTCTGTCCTGCTCTGATTACATTACATGCTTTTTATTACTATTATTGTGGTTGTGTCTCTAACTATTTCTGTAACTATCCTAACCCCTCTCTCCCTCTTTTACATGTACTAAAATGCCCTGCCGTCCAGTCTGGAGGTGTCCATTCATCCATGTGCCGGAATCAGGCCTGTCCCTCTTCTCAGCATGGACTTTAACATTAACACTGAGCAAATGTCCAGCACCTTCTCATACTTCATAACCTGTTTCTACATTAGCTATAGCTCTTCATTAACTCTCTGTCCAGCACCTACTCACACTCCTACTTCATAACCTGTTTCTACATTAGCTATAGCTCTTCATTTTCTCTCTATCCAGCTCCTACTCACACTCCTACTCCATATATAAATAAAGTCTGAATTGAATTGGCTGTGTGACTCCTTCAGTACCTTCATTCTCTACTATTGTCGCCAGATGCCGCGAGGTCCTGACGGAACACTGCTGCACGCTTCTGGACATGGTCTTCTGCCCCCTGCCCACCTACTGATGAGTGAGCGAGCCGTTTACCCAGCTCTTTGAGCTCCACTACTGGCTGCGGGACCGATGTGTTGCATAGTTGGCAGGTAATTCATTTACATTACTGGATTTTATAATCATTTATTATATAAGTGTAGCCATCCTAAGTGTAGGAAAACTGGTAAATGATCATCAACCCATATTATTAGTGTTATCCCCCTGATTTCAGTGAAGCTAAGCTATTTTCATCTAGAGAACGTTTCTGATCCATCTACAGTTTTTAACCTCAGGCCCACCTTCTCCTCACTGCATGCTCAGCTTCTGGGAGAGGGGTCAGAGTAAATTTGTCATTTTCAATGAGGGAAGTCCTTTCCTCTTTCATAGCGTCGACCCAGAATGTTGATTTAGTTGAGTCTCTTTAAAGCTCTGTGGTTCATTACAGACCCTGTAGCAGTAGTCAGTGTTGGTCAGTGTCTGATCTCCAGTATCTGACTCCGTCAGCTAAGTACTGAGGTGCTTTCCTCTCTCTCTTTGGAGAGCGTGTACTATCACTTAGTAGCTTTTATAATTTCATCCTTAGTTTTTAGGAAGTTCACAGACTGAACCGGAGTAATCCTCGGTAAACGCCAGAGTGGATCTACAACCCTCTTTTGCTCACTGGATCTATAGGAGCAGCAAGGTCAGTATGTACTAGTTCAAGTACTGGTTTTGCTCGTGCATCAGGTTCTGTTTCTACTCTGAGCAGATTTCTCTTGTCTGCAGATTCACAGTTCAGTTGATCAATCTTACCCTTGATCTTCATGCTCTCTACTGCATAATGTGAAACATCATAATTACAGTGATCAAGGATTTCATGCTGTTTGAATATTGTAACACACTGCAACCATCACCACTGTTGCACTCTTTAATGGTGAACTTGGTATCTTTTTTGGGGCTTTGTCTTCTGTATCTGAGCCAGTTGTTGTGATCTTTGTGCTCTCTGCTCCCTGTATTTTTGTACTGTACTCGCTCACTGATTGTCATCTGTATTTTTACTCAGAGGCGACCACGGAGGAACGAGCCCTCCTGGAGGTCGTCAAGCTATTATGGCAGATCCAGCTGCTGTTGTAGAGGCAGTCCAAACTCCACTGATGAAAGACGAGGCTGGAGGCTGCCCATGACTCCTCCAACGCTGCCATCTAAATTCCAGCGCTACTGGCGCGGCAGACACAGAAGGTCCCTAAAGAGTAATGCCATGGTCACCTGTTTTCCAGGTGCTTGTGTCATGGACGTCGCCAGGTGGCTTTGGCACCATCATTCTCCACTATTCTCCGGCTGATACAGCGTGGTCCTGAAGAAGCACAGCCGTACGCTTCTGGACACTGTTCAGAAAAAGACACCAGAATCATGGTCTCCTACCCCCTGACCACTTAACGATGAGTGAGCAAGCAGTTTCCTCAGCTCCTCTCGCTCCACTGCTGGCTGCAGGACCGGTCTGTCTGCACTGACTTCGTAGACAGCTGGGAGAGCTTTTGGCTGTGTCCGGTCCTCTAAAACAGAGATAAGCTTCACTTGAGCTGCCTGGGGTCCATCGTTCTCTCCGGGAACATCAAGAAGGTGCCAGGACTGACTGACCCTTCCCAGTCACACTGTCAGGTTAGAGAACTGCATAGTTGGCAGGTAAGTGATTTACATGATTTACTTGATTCCACCCATTTATTCTGTCACTTTTCTGCTTGTATTAAAAAGTAATAGATCAGCGACACTCATAGTATCCGACACATCCTGCAGTATTGAGACGGTCATGGTTTGTAATTGTAGCGTCGGAAAATCTGCTTGAAAAATCTTATTAGAAATTATATGAATTCTTCCATCTTTCCGAGTTCAAGCAGTTCTGCGTTGAATTTGGGCTGTTGAACAATCAGTGGCTGACTAAATACTTTTTTGCCCCACTGTATATTTAAGTTCTCCTACTTGCAAAGATGAGAGGTCTGTAATGGTCATTACAAAATCCAGGAAATCACATTGTAGAATTTTTAAAGAATTTATTTGTAAATTATGGTGGAAAATAAGTATTTGGTCTCCCTCTGGCTCTCACAGACCTGTAAATTCTTTAAGAAGCTCTTCTGTCCTCCACTCATTACCTGCATTAATGGCACCTGTTTGACCTCGTTATCTGTATAAAAGACACCTGTCCACAGCCTCAGTCAGACTCCAAACCTCCAACCTGCTTAAGCCAGTACATGTCCAGACCCGTCTGAAGTGAACCACCTTGGTTTACTAAATCAAGGCAGTAGGTCTGTTTATTACATTGGTGGGGGAAGCGGACTCTTTTTACGTGTATGATGAACTTCAAACTCTAACTGTAAAAATACAGGTAATTTTGGAAAGTTGATTCTTTAAGTGTGGAGAAGCAAATTCCACTACCACAGTTTTGGAGGTTCCACATAGATCCCAATATTCTTCATGGTCCAGAGTTTTCAGAGACAGGATCAGAAAGCGACAGAGGCGGCCGCCGTAATCCCAATGAGTGATTCTGAGTCAATTCAGGCGCTCTACTGACTCCGAGACTCTGTACCTGAGGTGACTGTAAGCTAATTAAAGGTGACCGCTTGCCTTACGAATTACGGGTCACCATATTTTTAGAACTTCAGGTCAACTTTGGAACAAGCTCCCTGTTAATATCTGGGAATCAGACCCACTCTCAGTCTTTAAATCTAGATGAAACACTTCTCTCTTTACACCAGCTTTCAGAGAACTCTCCAGTTCTGTGTTCTGTCCTGCTCTGATTACATTTCACCACTGTTCTGTCCTGCTCTGATTACAGGCTTTTTATTACTATTATTGTGGTTGTCTGTAACTATTTCTGCTACAGGTCTCTGACTAAACATAAAGCTTGTTCTAATCTTCATCTTTTTCTCTCTCTCCTCATGTCCTGAGCTGCCTGCCTGGAGTTGCCCTTTTTTAGTTCAGTTCCTGCGTCTTGGTATCAGGCCTGTCCCTCTACTTGGCATGGGCTTTAACATTAACACTGAGCAAATGTCCAGCACCTACTCATACTTCATAATCTCCTCCTACATTAGCTATAGCTCTTCATTATCCCTCTGTCCAGCACCTACTCACCTACTTTATAACTGTATATTATTAGTTTTCTTATTATACAGAGCTTGAAAGTCGAGCGGAGCAGAGTTCTGTTATTCACTACTTCTGCGGTTTTGCTTTTATGCCTTCGAACTCTTCAGCGAGTGTGGACTTGAGTTATGACCTGAGAAGCTCAGAGACGTCTGTTTTCAAAGCACAGAGAATCTCTTCATCTCCATGTCTGTTAGCTTAGATGGCGAGGTTGATCTGCTAGGCCTGTTTGCAGTGTTTCTTCTCTTGTATGGAAATTGTCTGAGATTTTTAGCCATTATATGAACCATTGAGGAGTTTTTGGCTGTAGATCCAAATTAGTGATCTGAAAACTTTTTGATGACTTCTTAATGTCGTACAGAGCTAAATTTCAATCTTTTATGGGAGCTTCTGGGAGATGAGTCGAGTCACTTGTGTTTCCATAAGCTTTGTCTAAACTGAAACCGGAGCACCTTACAGTGAAGTCTGCTTGTGTTTGTTCTTTTAATTGAACATTAGTTTTTATGTAATCTCTCATATGTCCATTTATATTCAGCTTGTTATGCTCAGGTCTACAGTGGGACCGGGGAATTTACACGCTTGAAACGTGACTGCTTAAAACGAAGCGTCGCCACCACAGCCGGTTTTCATCTCTTCCAACCAGTTTGAGGTCCTCAGCTCTTCTACTTTACCTTCACCTGCTTCATCCCTCAAGGACAACCCCTCAGGGCAGTGTTCTCATTGATGGAGATTCTACTGAAAACCACTTAAAAGTATCGAGCCCGAAGAGTAACACCACTGTCTCCTGTTTTCCAGATGCAGTGTCCTGGACTTTGCCAGGATGCTTCCCTTGGCACTGCGGCAACGTGATGCCTTTGGCACAGTGCTTCTCTACTATTCTCCTCCCGACGCAGCGAGTTCCTGATGTTAGTGAACTGAATAATCAGCAGGTAAGTATTTTTTTTCTATTTTAATAATTATTTATTCTGTCATTTTTCTGCTTGTATTAGCAATTTGGTCAGTGTCTGATATTCAGTATAGGACACCCAGTCAGCTAAGTACTGAGGTGCTTTCCTATCTCTCTTTGAAAAGCGTGTACTGTGTTTATCTCCCTCTGTTTGAGCACCATCTTGAGCTTCAGTTTAAGACTCTTGAACCTCTTCTGGAGTCTGATCAACACTGCTGGCTGTTGGAATGGGGGGTACACTCCTCTCACCTTGGGATCATCAGCTGTCATTGACTGGTCAGTCTAAGTTTGCTGTTCTTTAACACACTTTGTATAAAATTTCATAAGCCTGTGTTTAAGGACTTTCCCTGTGTCTGGATAGTAGACTAGGTATGATGGACTGTTCTTGTTGTACCTACAAAGACTCCCTTTCACATTTTGACTCTAGCTTCTATCTGTCATGTTTGCAAGTGTAGCATGCTGCTCCAAATACTCTCCTCTTTGAAAGGCTTTCTCTGTCAACGTAGAGTCATTGAATACATATATAAAGCTGCTGCGGTCTCACGCCTTACCCCCTGCTTACAGAGTAATGACTGTAAATGTGTTGCTGTGAACTCTGAACCATTATGTGAACAAATACATTTTACTGATCCATATGGAGAAGAATCGGCCAAACATCTCTCAGTAACTTTAACTGTTTCACCCTTAGTTTTCAGGAAGTTCACAGACTGCATCTGAGTAATCCTCAGTAAATGTCTGAGTGACTCTCCAACCCTGGATCTGTCCAAAAGCTCCTTAAATTAGTAACCTCATTAAATATTCACGAAGCTTCAGCCGCATTGGTCAGTATATAATGCACAGTCTCAGCCAATCAGGAGCCTCCACTGTAAATCAGCAGGGTGGTCTTGCAGCAGTGTGCAGGGCGAACGAACCGGTGTGACTGAGCTCTGTAGCTCCTCTGGAAGACTAAACTGTAGAAACTGCTCAAGCTGTGTGGCTGTGGGTGCGTTTAATTTTGAGTCTGTGACACAAAGTAAGCTGCTGTTCATTTAGTTTGGGAATGGCTTAGTTCTGTTGCTATGCTAGCTTTCTCCTTAGCAATGTAGCTTCAGTGCTAACCTATGTATTACTGAATTTTCATGGTTTCTGTTATTTCTTCATGTTTCACACTACTGAGCTGGTTTAGGTTAGTATGGATGGTGTAATTCTGTGGATTTGTGCTAAATTTGTGTTCTTAGTCAACGTCCTGGTGTTTATTGAACTGCTGCTCAGTTTCCTCTTTTCGTCCTTGTGGGGGCGCTAAAACCCAATAGATTAACCTTTGAAAACGGTCAGAGGCAGGTTAAACTGAACTGTGAAGTCTGCAGACATCAGCTTTATCAATCTTACCCTTGATCTTCATGCTCTCTACTGCATAATGTGAAACATCATAATTACAGTTAACAAGGATTTCATGCTGTTTGAATATTAAAACACACTGCAACCTTCACCACTGTGATCATTGACCACATTAAGGTACAATAGGCTTTAGTACTCTTTAATGGTGAACTTGGTACCATTTTTGTGGCCCTGTCTTCTTTATCTGAGCCAGTTGTTGTGATGCTTGTGCTCTCTGCTCCCTGTGTTACTGTACAGTACTCGGTCTCACTGACTGTTGTATGCGTTTCTGTCTGTGTGTTTACTCAGAGGCAACCACGGAGGAACAAGCTCTCCAGGAGGTCATCAAGCTTGTACAGCAGATCCAGCTGCTGTTGTAGAGGCTGTCCAAACTTCACCAACGGAAGACAAGACTGGAGGCTGCCTGTGTCTCCTCCAACGCCGGGGTCTTAATTCGAGCACTTCCGGCACGGCAGACACCGAAGGTCGTCATCTGGAAGTGTCAGCGTGGGTGGGAAAAGCAGAGGGCTGGTTCGCTTTGGCACCATCTTTCTTCACTATTCTCCTGATGCAGTGCGGCATCCGGTCCTCTAACACAGAGATGAGCTTCACTTGAGCCGCCTGGGGTCCATCGTTCTGTCCGGGAACATCAAGAAGGTGCCAGGCCAGGACTGCCTGGCCCTTCCCAGTCAGGTTAGTGAACTGCATAGTTGGCAGGTAAGTGATTTACATGATTTACTTGATTCCACCCGTTTATTCTGTCACATTTCTGCTTGTATTAAAAAGTAACATATCAGTGCCACTCATAGTCTCAATACTGCAGGATTTGTCTGAAATACTGTCATGGTTTGTGATTGTAACTTCGGGAAATCTTATTAAAATTCCATCTTTCCATATATATATATATATATATATATATATATATATATATACACCCCCCCACAAACAAGCAAGATTTCTGGCTCTCACAGACCTGTAACTTCTTTAAGAAGCTCTTCTGTCCTCCACTCGTTATCTGTATTAATGGCACCTGTTTGACCTCGTTATCTGTATAAAAGACACCTGTCCACAGCCTCAAACAGTCAGACTCCAAACCTCCAACCTGCTTAAGCCAGTACATGTCCAGACCCGTCTGAAGTGAACCACCTTAGTTCACTAGATCTCTGTGAAACTAAATCAAGGGTGTAGGTCTGTTTATTACATTGGTGGGGGTCATAAAATTGGTTCACACAGGGTCTCCTGGAAGCGGACTCTTCATTTTTGATGAACCTAAAACTCTAACTGTAAAAAACAGGTAATTTCTGAATATGAAGCACATACAAGTGTCCAAAGAAACACAAAGGGTAAGAGAGTAAATGTAAATGACTGCAGAATTTTAAATAGTGAAATAGATTTCAAACTGGGTGCTAACCAGCCAATTAATCCTCAGTCCATATTGTCTATTTAAGTCAAGCCAGGTTGCCAAGTAGTATTAAATTTACCACTGCACCCAATTTTAGGTAGGAGGGTTTTTCCTCTTTCCCTTTAAGTAATCTTAGCCAGCACTTTTTGAACAAGATTTCCCCAGATAAAGCTTTGGAGGAGTCCCACCGAATATTGCTGTTGTAGGGGAAGGCTGGATCGACTGTTTGAAGACTCCTGAAAAGAAGTAGAAAACATAATTCCAAAAGACTGTCATTTTTAGACAAAACCAGAATGTGTGCCTGTGCTGTTGAATCTATTGTGTGATAGACGTCAAACAGAATCATGTTTTAAACAAATTTTGCCAGCCTTGCCAGTGTAAGGAATGCACTATTTTAAACTGAATTATAATGTGTTTAAACATATAGATGAGGAGAGTTCTCTACAGTATTTTACCACCATTCAGTAAATATATTGATGGACAGATGGATCCTCCACCTACTGCTGCTTTAATAGAAGGTTTTTTTTGTCAGACTCAGTTCTGAAGTCTTCCACCGGCGTTCCGTTTACTGCAGGATTAAAGTGTTTCTCTACATTCCTAAGACTGACTGATCGAGTTGATTCTTTAAGCGCAAAGAAGCAAATTCCACTACCACAGTTTGAGGTTCCACCGAAATCCCAATATTCTTCTGGGTCCAGAGTTTTCAGAGACAGGATCAGAAACCGACAGAGGCGGCCGCCGTCATCCCAATGAGTGATTCTGAGTCAATTCAGGCGCTCTACTGACTCCGAGACTCTGTACCCAAGGTGACTGTAAGTAAATTAATTAGCTTGCTTTACGAATTTAGAATAAACAGGAGGAGACAAGACGCCATATTCTTAGACCTTCAGGTTACTTTATCCCGGATCCCTTTGATGTTTTAGTCCATTGACTTTTTGCAGTGACTCGGACTCAAAGGACGAAGATGTCCAAAGCATTGCCTTAAGACCATTTCAGTCTCTCAGTTGTCTGAACTGGGAACTTCTCAGGATCCAGATTTGTTTTAATTTAGAAGATTCTTGGAATATTTTAATTCTCATGTTTTTAAACCAGAGAATTTTTCAGGGATCCAAATTTATTAAAATTCGAAGTTTCTAAGACAAGATTTTAGGAGATTTAATTCTCAGTACTGTTCAACCTAGAAGATTTTGTAAAGGAATCCGAATTAATTTTGTAGAAAATTCTAAGATTTTAAAGCAAGGTTTTGGAAACAAATGTTTATTTTTCAAATTTGACCTTCTGAAGGTTAAGACAAGGGAGCAGAGTTTATAATACCCAAGGAGTTGGACTGTACGCTTAAAATGAATGCATAATTAATAACATGCTAATAATCATAATTGTAACTAAGTATAAAGGTGTATGCTATGTTTAGCTATATATATATATATATATTTATTTATTTAATATCAGCTTTGTTGTCTTTATCTGAGCCAGTTGTGATGCTTGTGCCCTCTGCTCCCTGTTACTGTACAGTACTCTCTCACTGACCGTCGTTTGCTTTTGTCTGTTTTCTCTGGAGAAACTTGGCGACTGCGGAAGAGCGGGATCTCCTGGCGCTCTGCATGGAGGTCATCAAGCTTTACTGCTGCTGTTGTAGAGGCAGTCCAAACTCAGAAGCCCATGACTCCTCCAATGCTGGAGATCTTAAATCCAGCACTACCAGCTGAGGGTTGTCGTCTCCCTCGACGAGGGCTCCTCCTCCACCACAGCTGATTTTCACACCCAGCGAACTGTTGTGAGGTCCTCAGCTCTTCGACTTCACCTGCTCCCTCACCGAGGACCGCTCCTCAGGGCAGTATTTTCATTGTTGGAGGTTCTACTGTAAAACCCTTAAAAGTATCGGGACCAAATAGTAGCACCAATCTTTTTTCTCTCCCCCCCCTCTCCTTCTCCAGGAGTGCTGGACATGGCCAGGTGGCTTCAGTACCATCAATCTCCACTTTTCTCTGGCTGATGCAGTGAGGCCCTGAAGGATCACTGTCACACACTTCTGGACACCATTCGGAAATAGACAGGACGCCAGGGTAGGCAACTGGAGTGAGCAGGTGAGTGATTTTTACATGATTTACTGGATTTAATAATTTATTCTGTCATTTCTCTGCTTGGTTTGAAAAGTAATATATAAGTGTCACTCAGTCTCCATACTGCAGGGTTTGTATGAGATACCGTGTCTGTTCTCCACATGGTTTATAATTGGAGCTTCAGAAAATCTACTTTAAGAATCTTATAAGAATTAATACAAATTCTTCCATATTTCTGAGTACAAGCAGTTCTCCCGTTTAATTTGGGCTGTTAAATATACAATCTCTAAAGTGGTCATTGTCAATGAAGGTATGACCGCTATCCAGTCACAGTTTATCAATCTTACCCTTGATCTTCATGCTCTCTACTGCATAATGTAAATCATCATAATTACAATGAACAAGGATTTAATGCTGTTTTGAATATTGTAACCCACTGCAACCATCACAGAAATGGTCGTGGCGGCATCACCACAGTTCAGTTCTGTGCACAACCCAAACCTCAGGTTTTGAAGCTAAATGCTCGACAGCTAGTGTTTTCATTAATAACCTTCTAGAGTTCTGTCTCACTGACCGTTGTTTGCATTTCTGTCTGTTTACTCTTGAGGAACATGGTGACCACGGAGAAACAAGCTCTCCACACGTCATCAAGCTTGACCAGCAGATCCAGCTGCTGTTGTAGAGGCAGTCCAAACTCCTCAGACGGAAGACGAGGCTGGAGGCTGCATGTGACCCCTTCAATCAGGCAGTCTTAATTCCAGCACCACCGGTGCAGCGGACACAGAGGGTCGTCGTCGTCACCACTCCTCAGGACGGTGTTCTAACTGTTGGAGATCTTCTGTAAACACTTCAAGATATCGGAACCCAAAGAGTAACACCACTGTCTCCTGTTTTCCAGCTGCCCGTGTCCTGGGCGTCGCCAAGCAGCTTCCCTTGGCGTTGCGGCAGCATGACTCTTCAGCACCATCATACTCTACTATTCTCCTCCCGACGCAGCGAGGTCCTGAAGGAGCACTGCCGCACGCTTCTGCACATGGTTCGGAGAATTACTTTTAGCCACCTATCCGCTTACTGACGAGTGCACTAGTAGTTCTCCCAGCTCTGTGTTTTAAACACATTCTGCCAGTCTTGCCTTAGTCCAGTGTAAGGAATGCACTATTTTAAACTGAATTATAATGTGTTTAAACATATAGATGAGGAGAGTTCTCTACAATATTTTTCCACCATTCAGTAAATATATTAATTGACAGATGGTTTTATCCACCTACTGCTGCTTTAATACTTGTAAGGGTTTAATATAAAATGAGTTCTGTAACAGAGGTGGTGCCAATTTACCTTTTACCTACTTTTTTTTTTTTTTTTTCCTGTGTTGACCTTCAGAGCCGTATCTAATAATGACGAGGAAGTCACAAAACTACGTAGCTGCAAATAACTGAAAAAATAAGCTTGAGGATTAAATTCAGTTCTAAGTTCAAAAGATTACCCAGCCTCATTACAGGGGGCTTAGAAAATCAGTGTAATTAGCAAATGGACGCCAGAGGTGATGAAACCAGTGCACTTCAGCAAATCGAGATCAAGAAGACAATTAAAAAACAGTAAGTGTGTGAATGTCACGTAGTGCACGGTCATCATGTATTTGTGGGGTATAAAAAGTGGAACGCTGTACAGCAAGGTGTTTTTAAATCGGGCACTGTTCTCAAGTCTTCCACTGGCGTTACATTTACTGCAGGATTAAAGTGTTTCTCTACATTCCTAAGACTGACTGAGTTGATTCTTTAAGCGTGGAGAAGCAAATCCCACTACCACAGTTTTTCCCAATATTCCTCTGGGTCCAGAGTTTTCAGAGACAGGATCAGAAACCGACAGAGGCGGCCGCCGTCATCCCAATGAGTGATTCTGAGTCAATTCAGGCGCTCTACTGACTCCGAGACTCTGTACCCGAGGTGACTTTAAGTAAATTAATTAGACCGCTTGCCTTATGAATTTAGAATAAACAGGAGGAGACGAGACGCCGTATTCTTAGACCTTCAGGTTACTTTAACCTGGATCCCTTTGATATTTTCAAATTTGTTTTAGACCATTGACTTTTTGCAGTGATCCGGACTCAAGGGACGAAGATGTCCAAAGCATTGCCTTAAGATCATTTCAGTCTCTGAACTGGGAATATCTCGGGATCCAGATTTGTTTTAAATTGGAAGATTCTAAGATATTGTCTATTGGAATATTTTGATTCTCAGGGTTGTTTGAAGCAGAGAATTTTTTTAGGGATCCAAATGTATTAAAATTCAAAGTTTCTCAGAAAAGATTTTAGGATATTTAATTCTTTGTACTGTTCAACCGAGAGAATTTTGTAAAGAGATCCGAATTTATATTTGTAGAAAATTCAAAGATTTTAAAGAAAGGTTTTGGATTTTTTTTTGTTCAATGAGAGTTTTTGAAAGTTCCAAGACAAGGGAGCAAAGTTTATAATCTCCAAAGAGTTCTGACTGTACACGTGAAATTAAAGGCAGTGAAAAGAAACAGACATTCAAGCAAAACAAACTTGCATTAGCCAGGAAGACGAGGATTACTCTGATTTGGTGGCTCATTACTCTGATTCATGCAATGCAGGAGGAAGAGCGTTCTTTTATAAAGCCCCAACTTTGGAACAAGTTCCCTGTTAATATCCGGGAATCAGACCCACTCTCAGTCTTTAAATCTAGATGAAAAACTTCTCTCTTTACACCAGCTTTCAGAGAACTCTCCAGTTCTGTGTTCTGTCCTGCTCTGATTACATTTCACCACTGTTCTGCCTGCTCTGATTCCAGGCTTTTTATTACCATTATTGTGGTTGTGTCTGTAACTATTTCTGCTACAGGTCTCTCACTAAACGTAAAGCTTGTTCTAATCTTCATCTTTTTCTCTCTCTCCTCATGTCCTGAGCTGCCTGCCTGGAGTTGCCCTTTTTTGGTTCAGTTCCTACGTCTTGGTATCAGGCCTGTTCCTCTACTCAGCTTCAACACAACAGGAGGTGTCCATGTTCCGGAATCAGGCCTGTCTCTCTACTCAGCATGGACTTTAACATGAACACTGAGCAAATGTCCAGCACCTTCTCATACTTCATAACCTGCTCCTACATTAGCTATAGCTCTTCATTATCTCTGTCCAGCACCTACTCACACTCCTACTTCATAACCTGTTCCTACATTAGCTATAGCTCTTCATTAACTCTCTGTCCAGCACCTACTCACACTCCTACTTCATAACCTGTTCCTACATTAGCTATAGCTCTTCATTAACTCTCTGTCCAGCACCTTCTCACACTCCTACTTTATAACTGTATATTATTTGTTTTCTTATTATTATACAGTGCTTGAAAGTCGGAGCAGAGTTCTGTTATTCACTACTCTGCTTTGACTGCCTGCGGTTTTGCTTTTATGCCTTCAAACTCTATAGCGAGTGTGGACTTGAGTTCTGACCCGAGAAGCTTGGAGATGTTCGTTTTCAATGCACAGAGGATCTCTCCATGTCTGTTAGCTTAGATGTTGATCTACTGCTGTGATCATTGACCACTTTCAGGTAATTAAGCCTATTATACTCTTGTACAACTTTTGTGGCCGTGTTTTCTTTTTATTAGCTTTGTCTTCTTAATCTGAGCCAGTTGTGATCCTTGAGGTCTCTGCTCCCTGTGTTACTGTACAGTACTCTGTCTCGCTGAGCGTCGTTTGTGTTTCTGTCTCTGTGTTTTAATCAGTGGAGTCCACGGAGGAACAAGCTCTCCAGGAGGTTGTCAAGCTATTATGGCAGATCCAGCTTCTGTGCTGTCCAAACTCCACAGACGGAAGATGAGGCTGAAGGCTGGCCGTGACTTTCAACCCCTCCAACTTAATTCCAGCTCTACCGGCGCAGCGGACACAGAGGGTTGTTATCTACACTCCTGCACCTGAGAGGCCCTGGAAGCGTCACCGTGGCAGGGAAAAGCAGAGGGCTCTTCCACCGCCACAGCCTTTTTTCGCATCTGCTAACTTGTTCGTGGACCTCAGCTCTTCACCTGCTCCAGCACCGAGGCCGACTCCTCAGGGTGGTGTACTCACTGTTGGAGATTCTTCTGTAAAACACTGAAAATTATTGACCCTAAAGAGTAATGCCACGGTCTCCTGTTTTCCAGGTGCCTGTGTCTCTACTATTCTCTACCTGATGCAGCGTGGCCCTGAAGAAGCACTGCCGTACGCTTCTGGACAGTGTTCGGGAAAAAAGGCAGACACCAGGATCATCGTCTTCTACCCCCTGACCACTTACAGATGAGTGAGCGAGCCGTTTCCTCGGCTCTTAGCGATCCACTGCTGGCTGCTGGACAGGTCCGTCTGCGCTGACTTCGTAGAGAACTGGGAGAGCTTTCGGCTGTGTCCGGTCCTCTAACACAGAGATGAGCTTCACCTGAGCTGCCTGGGGTCCATCGTTCTCTCTGGGAACATAAAGAAGGTGTGAGGCCAGGACTGACTGACCCTTCCCAGTCACACTGTCAGGTTGGTGAACTGCATAGTTGGCAGCTAAGTGATTTACTTGATTCCACCCATTTATTCTGTCACTTTTCTGCTTGTATTAAAAAGTAATAGATCAGTGTCACTCCTCAGTGTCAAATCCTGCAGTATTGAGACTGTCGTGGTTTGTAATTGTAACGTCGGAAAATCTGCTTTAAAAATCTTTTTAGAATTTAGATAAACTCTTCCTTCTTTCAGAGTACAAGCAGTTCTGCATTGAATTTGGGCTGTTAAATATATGATCTCTAGCCTCTAAAGCAGTCGTTGTCAATGAAGTTGTGACTGCTAACCTGCTTAGTTCACTAGATCTCTGTGAAACTAAATCAGGGGTGTAGGTCTGTTTATTACATTGGTGGGGGTCATAACATCGGTTCACACAGAGACCCCTGGAAGCTGAGTCTAGTCAATTTTAGGTAGGAGGGCTTTTCTCTTTCCCTTTAAGATTTCAGTGTAACTGACTGTACGGTAAGGTTTTTTTGGTCAGACGCAGTTCTAAAGTCTTCCACCAGCGTTACGTTTACTGCGGGATTAAAGTGTTTCTCTACATTCCTAAGACTGACTGATCGAGTTGATTCTTTAAGTGTGGAGAAGCAAATCCCACTACCACAGTTTTTCCCAATATTCCTCTGGGTCCAGAGTTTTCAGAGACAGGATCAGAAACCGACAGAGGCGGCCGCCGTCATCCCAATGAGTGATTCTGAGTCAATTCAGGCGCTCTACTGACTCCGAGACTCTGTACCCGAGGTGACTAAGTAAATTAATTAGACCGCTTGCCTTATGAATATAGAATAAACAGGAGGAGACGAGACGCCGTATTCTTAGACCTTCAGGTTACTTTAACCTGGATCCCTTTGATATTTTCAAATTTGTTTTAGACCATTGACTTTTTGCAGTGATCCGGACTCAAGGGACGAAGATGTCCAAAGCATTGCCTTAAGATCATTTCAGTCTCTGAACTGGGAATATCTCGGGATCCAGATTTGTTTTAAATTGGAAGATTCTAAGATATTGTCTATTGGAATATTTTGATTCTCAGGGTTGTTTGAAGCAGAGAATTTTTTTAGGGATCCAAATGTATTAAAATTCAAAGTTTCTCAGAAAAGATTTTAGGATATTTAATTCTTTGTACTGTTCAACCGAGAGAATTTTGTAAAGAGATCCGAATTTATATTTGTAGAAAATTCAAAGATTTTAAAGAAAGGTTTTGGATTTTTTTTTGTTCAATGAGAGTTTTTGAAAGTTCCAAGACAAGGGAGCAAAGTTTATAATCTCCAAAGAGTTCTGACTGTACACGTGAAATTAAAGGCAGTGAAAAGAAACAGACATTCAAGCAAAACAAACTTGCATTAGCCAGGAAGACGAGGATTACTCTGATTTGGTGGCTCATTACTCTGATTCATGCAATGCAGGAGGAAGAGCGTTCTTTTATAAAGCCCCAACTTTGGAACAAGTTCCCTGTTAATATCCGGGAATCAGACCCACTCTCAGTCTTTAAATCTAGATGAAAAACTTCTCTCTTTACACCAGCTTTCAGAGAACTCTCCAGTTCTGTGTTCTGTCCTGCTCTGATTACATTTCACCACTGTTCTGCCTGCTCTGATTCCAGGCTTTTTATTACCATTATTGTGGTTGTGTCTGTAACTATTTCTGCTACAGGTCTCTCACTAAACGTAAAGCTTGTTCTAATCTTCATCTTTTTCTCTCTCTCCTCATGTCCTGAGCTGCCTGCCTGGAGTTGCCCTTTTTTGGTTCAGTTCCTACGTCTTGGTATCAGGCCTGTTCCTCTACTCAGCTTCAACACAACAGGAGGTGTCCATGTTCCGGAATCAGGCCTGTCTCTCTACTCAGCATGGACTTTAACATGAACACTGAGCAAATGTCCAGCACCTTCTCATACTTCATAACCTGCTCCTACATTAGCTATAGCTCTTCATTATCTCTGTCCAGCACCTACTCGCAGTCCTACTTCATAACCTGTTCCTACATTAGCTATAGCTCTTCATTATCTCTGTCCAGCACCTACTCCTACTTCATAACCTGTTCCTACATTAGCTATAGCTCTTCATTATCTCTGTCCAGCACCTACTCACACTCCTACTTCATAACCTGTTCCTACATTAGCTATAGCTCTTCATTATCTCTGTCCAGCACCTACTCACACTCCTACTTCATAACCTGTTCCTACATTAGCTATAGCTCTTCATTAACTCTCTGTCCAGCACCTACTCGCAGTCCTACTTCATAACCTGTTCCTACATTAGCTATAGCTCTTCATTAACTCTCTGTCCAGCACCTACTCCTACTTCATAACCTGCTCCTACATTAGCTATAGCTCTTCATTATCTCTCTGTCCAGCACCTACTCACACTCCTACTTTATAACTGTATATTATTTGTTTTCTTATTATTATACAGTGCTTGAAAGTCGAAGCAGAGTTCTGTTATTCACTACTCTGCTTTGACTGCCTGCGGTTTTGCTTTTATGCCTTCAAACTCTTCAGCGAGTGTGGACTTGGGTTCTGACCCGAGAAGCTTGGAGATGTTTGTTTTCAAAGCACAGAGGATCTCTTCATCTCTCCATGTCTGTTAGCTTAGATGGTGAGGTTGATCTACCGCTGTGATCATTGACCACATTCAGGTAATAAAGCCTATTGTACTCTTGTACCACTTTTGTGGCCTTGTCTTCTTTTTATTAGCTTTGTCTTCTTAATCTGAGCCAGTTGTGATGCTTGAGGTCTCTGCTCCCTGTGTTACTGTACAGTACTCTGTCTCACTGACCGTCGTTTGCGTTTCTGTCTCTGTGTTTAATCAGTGGAGTCCACGGAGGAACAAGCTCTCCAGGAGGTCGTCAAGCTATTACGGCAGATCCAGCTTCTGTGCTGTCCAAACTCCACAGACGGAAGATGAGGCTGAAGGCTGGCCGTGACTCTTTCAACCCCTCCAACTTAATTCCAGCTCTACCGGCGCAGCGGACACAGAGGGTTATCTACACTCCTGCACCTGAGAGGCCCTGGAAGCGTCATCGTGGCTGGGAAAAGAAGAGAGCTCTTCCACCACCACAGCCTTTTTTCACATCTTCTAACTGGTTCGAGGACCTCAGCTCTTCACCTGCTCCAGCACCGAGGCAGACTCCATAGGGTGGTGTTCTCGCTGTTGAAGATTCTTCTGTTCAACACTGAAAAGTATCGACCCTAAAGAGTAATGCCACGGTCTCCTGTTTTCCAGGTGCCCGTGTCTCCACTATTCTCTACCTGATGCAGCGTGTTCGGAAAAAGCCAGACACCAGGATCATACCCCCTGACCACTTACAGATGAGTGAGGGATCAGTTTCCTCAGCTCTTCGCGCTCCACTGCTGGCTGCGGGACAGGTCCATCTGCACTGACTTCGTAAACAACTGGGAGAGCTTTTGGCTGTGTCCGGTCCTCTAACACGAGATGAGCTTCACCTGAGCCGGCTGGGGTCCATCATTCTCCCTGGGAACGTCAAGAAGGTGCCAGGGCAAGACTGACTGGCCCTTCCCAGTCACACTGTCAGGTTAGTGAACTGCATAGTTGGCAGGTAAGTGATTTACAAGATTTACTTGATTCCACCCATTTATTCTGTCACTTTTCTGCTTGTATTAAAAAGTAATGTTTATTACATTGGTGGAGGTCATAAAATCGGTTCATACAGAGACTCCTGGAAGCTCAGTGTTTCTGCATTTATGATGAACTTGAAAGCTCTAACTGTAGAAATACAGATAATTTCTGAATATGAAGCACATACAAGTGTCCAAAGAAACACAAAGGGTAAGAGAGTAAATGTAAATGACTGCAGAATTTTAAATAGTGAAATAGATTTCAGACTGGGTGCTAACCAGCCAATTAATCCTCAGTCCATATTGTCTATTTAAGTCAAGACAGGTTGCCAAGTAGTATTAAATTCACCACTGCACCCAATTTTAGGTAGGAGGGTTTTCTTTCCCTTGAAGTAATCTAAGCAGTCTTGGCCAGCACCTTTTGAACAAGATTTCAGTGTAACTGACTGTACTGCAATGAGTGATTCTGAATCAATTCAGGCGCTCTACTGACTCCGAGACTCTGTACCCGAAGTGACTGTAAATAAATTAATTAGACTGCTTGCCTCGTGAATTTAGAATAAACTGGAGGAGACGAGACGCCATATTCTTAGATCTTCAGGTTACTTTAACCTGGATCCCTTTGATATTTTCATTTTCTAAGTAGTTTTAGACCATTGACTTTTTGCAGCGATTCGGACTCAAAGGATGAAGATGTCCAAAGCATTGCCTTAAGATCATTTCAGTCTCTCAGTTAGAAACACTTAGAAACTTCAGTATCCGTCAGTACGGTAAGGTTTTAGAAATAAATGTTATTTTTCAGGGCTGTTCAAATTGGAGATTTTGAATGTTCTAAATTAGCGAGAGTTCAGACTATACACGTGAAATTAATTCATAATTATAGTGCTAATAATCATAATTGTTACTAAGTGTAAAGGTGTTTAAAAGGAAGCAGGGGCTATGAGGCTGTCTGACATGGTCAAGTTAATGGCATTGGAAGTTTGCTGGGGGAGCCGGCCGTGTAGACGTAAAACAAACTGGTTTATATCTGTCTCTAGCTGCATTGTCCTCAACAACAGACATTCAAGCAAAACAAACTTGCATTATCCGGGAAGACGAGGATTACTCTTATTTGGTGGCTCATGAGAAACATGTAGAGAAGAACCTGGTGTAGAGGGAGAAGTAGCTTCAGGAGACGTTGTTACAAGCTCAGTTAATGTACTGCCGGACTGAGACAGGGGACTCTGGAGCAGGTGTGATTGAAGGTAGGAGAGAATGTGCTTGTTCTAATTGTTTTACAAGCTTTTTGTCAAAAAAAAAAAAAAAGAATCAGTTCAGGAGTGTGTCTTAGATGCAGATCCACATGGGCTTATATTCTCTCTTCTCTCCTGTACATGTCTGTCATAACAAAAGGGACGTTTTATTGATATTGCAGTTCCACTGGTTTTAGAATGAAAAGTCAGTGATCTACCTGTGACCATGTTGAATGGCTAAAAGCATTGACCTTTAAACACAGTAATCCTGTCCTCCACATTTTCTATATTTCTATTTTATTTTAGTTTGGATGCGGTTCTGCTTTAGAAGCTTGAGACATGATTCTACACAGAGCGTCGAGGGACCGTCCCTCCTTTATAGTCTTTAATATCAGCTCTGTCTTCATCGGAGACAGTTGTTGTGATGCTTGTGCTCTCTGCTCCCTGTGTTACTGTACAGTACTCTATCTCACTGACTGTTTGCTTTTCTGTCTGTTTACTCTTGAAAAACTTGGCGACTGCTGAGGAGTGAGATCTCCAGGTGCTCTGCAAGGAGGTTATCAAGCTTGGGTGCTGCTGCTGTTGTAGAGGCAGTCCAAACTCAACTGACGGAAGACTAGGCTGGAGGCTGCTCCAGACACAGAGGGTTGTTGCCTCCACTCCCGCACCGGAGAGGGCCTGCAGTATGGAGAGTGTCTGTCCCCTGCATGGTTTGTAATTGTAGCATCAGAAAACTGCATATGGGGAAGTCGCATGACTCCATTCATGGGCTCGGTTGCAGCTTCTGATCGAGTTTGGTCCTTATTTTATTGACTCTTTTTGGTTACCGGTGCAGTTAAGGATGTTTCTCAGCAGGAAACCTCTGCCTTTTACTCCAAACTTGTCACCAGCAGAAACGATTCTTTCTCCTCAGATATCAAATATTATAATTACAGTGACATTCAGGTAATTAAGCCTATTGTACTCTAGGGGAACTTGGTACCGTATGTTTGGCTGTGTTCCCCGCGTCCTTGGTGAGAAATCAGAGGCTGTTGCGGTTTCATTCTGAATGCAGAATGAAGCTAAATGCTCGACAGCTAGTGTTTTCATTAATAACCTTCTAGTTTTCTCCATCTCCTTCCCATTTCACCCTAAAGATCTAGAGCATGTAAGAGATGATCTGCAGACTGTGCTCCAATCTTCTTTTGACCGTGTCGCTCCAATCAGAATCAAACAAATTGGCTAGGAAAAGCTAGCATAGTGGTTTACTGATCACACGACCACACATGTAGTATGAACCTGGTTATTCGTAGCTGTGAGCGTCAATAGTGACACAGAATTAGTTTCTTTAACTCCAATGTTATCAATTTGATTGAGCGATCATCCCTACTTTATAGTCTTTAATATCAGCATTGTCTTCTGTATCTGACAGTTGTTGTGATGCTTGTGCTCTCTGCTCCCTGTGTTTCTGTACAGTACTCTGTCTCACTGACCGTCGTTTGCGTTTCTGTCTCTGTGTTTGCTCTGGTGCCCGTGGAGGAACAAGGTCTCCAGACTTAGCAGGGAGGTCGTCCAGCTGTTGTTGTAGAGGCAGTCCAAACTCCACCATTGGAAGGTGGGCAGGGTTTTTATCTCCACTCCCACACTGGAAAGGGACCCTGGAGTGTCAGTGTGGCCAGAAAAAAAGCCAAGGGCTTCTCCACAATCACAGTTGGTTTAAATCTCTGCTTACCGGTTGGAGGTCCTCAGCTCTTCCCCCTCTCCTTCACCTGCTCCGTCACAGAGGACAACTCCTCAGGGTGGTGTTCTCATTGTTGGAGATTCTACTTTAAAACACAACACAGTAAGAGTAACCCCACAATCTCCATTTTTTCAGATGCTTGTGTCCTGTTTGTTTTCAGGCGCCTTTGGCATTAACGTTCTCCACTATTCTGTTTCTGGACACCACTAACCAACGAGTGAGTGATCCGATGAGTTTACCCAGCTCCTTACGCTCCACTGCTGGCTGCGGGACAGGTGCATCAGCGCTAAATTCGTAGAGAAAGGGGAGAGCTTTCGGGAGCATCTGGGGTCCATCGTTCTCCCCAGGAACACCAAAAAGGTGCTACGTCAGGACTGTCTTGCCCTTCCCAGTCAGGTTAGTGAAATGGATAGTGGGCAGGTAAGTGATTTACATGATTTACTCTTTTTTTATAACCATTTATTTTATCATTTCTCTGTATTAAAAAGTTAAATGGTTTGTAATTTTGACATCAGAAAATTAATATTTTAACAATTTTAATCTGAATTATAATGTGTTTAAACATATAGTTGAGGAGAGTTATCTACAATATTTTACCACCATTCAGTAAATATATTGATGGACAGATGGATCCTCCACCTACTGCTGCTTTAATACTTGTAAGGGTTTCATATGAAAGGAGTTCAGTAACAGATATGGTGCCAATTACAATTTTTATCTGTGGGTTGACGTTCAGAACCGTATCTAATAATGACGAGGAAGTTTGTGGACACGAAACTACGTAGCTGCAAATACCTTAAAAAAATGAGCTTGAGGATTAAATTCAGTTCTAAGTTCAAAAGATGAAAAGACCTCATTAATGGTAGAGGGAGTGGGGGGGGGGTCAATATTGTGGGGGAATCTTTTCAGGTGTTTCAATATTCTATGTATTTGTTGTTTTCAGAAACAGACAGATGGTGGCTTTTGTTAGTTTGAAACAATGAGGTCTATCATCTTCACACCAGCCTCATCACAGGTTGTTTACTGCAAGATTAGTGTTTCTCTACATTCCTAAGACTGACTGATCGAGTTGATTCTTTAAGCGAGGGAAGCAAATCCCACTACCACAGTTTTGGATCCCAATATTCCTCTGGGTTCAGAGTTTTCAGAGACAGGATCAGAAACCGACAGAGGCGGCCGCCGTCATCCCAATGAGTGATTCTGAGTCAATTCAGGCGCTCTACTGACTCCGAGACTCTGTACCCGAGGTGACTGTAAGTAAATTAATTAGACCGCTTGACTTATGAATTTAGAATAAACGGGAGGAGACGGGACGCTGTATAAAAGGGATCCCGGTTAAAGTAACTTGGAACACTTAAAGTCTCTGCCCTAAAACTAATTTGAAAATTTAAGGAATCTGGGTTTTGTCTTGGAATATTTTGATTCTCAGGGTTGATTTTAAAATGTTTAAAATCAAAGATTTTTAGGACAAGGTTTTGGAAATGATTTATCTCTCAGGGCTGTTCAAATTAGATTATTATTTTTTTAAATAGTTTTGTGGTGATGGCTTAATTTACAAAATATCCAGAAGTTTTCTTTTTGCAGACAACAGGATGCAATCACAGTGGCTGTTTTTTGAGAGAAGTCATTCCATGGTGCGAGCAGCTTTTTCAGTGCCGACAGACTCCAAACACTCCATACAGAGCGACGATTGGATCATGGTGAAGGACTTCAGGAGGAAATTGTATCACCTCGATAGTTGGGGCCTTGGCAGGTTCTTCACGTCACACAAACTGCTGTTCTAGTAGCAGAAAGGGATTCTTGGGTTCCTTGTTCACACTGCAGGAAAGTTCACATGCCCGATCCGAGTGCAGATGGTGTACAGTACTCTCTCACTGACGTCGTTTGTTTGTGTTTACTCTCTAGAAACACTGCGACCGCGGAGGAACGAGCTCTCCAGGCACTCTGCAAGGAGTTCATCAAGCTTGACCGACTGCTGCTGTTGTAGAGGAACTCCTCCAACCCGGCTGTCTGTGTCCATTACGCCGGCAGTGCTGGAATTAAGAGGGTCGTCGTCTCCACTTTACCTCTGCTAACTGGTTCGAGGTTATCAGTTCTTCAAGCTTTACCTTCACCTGCTCCAGCACAGAGTACAGGTCCTCAGGGTGGTGTTGTCACTGTTGGAGATTCTTCAGTAAAACACTGAAAAGTATCGGAGGCCAAAGAGTAACACCACAGTCTCCTGTTTTCCAGCTGCCTGTGTCCTGGATGTCGCCAGTCAGCTTCTGCACTTGTCGTCTCTTTCCAATGCCACTCTGAAAAAGACAGATGGCAGAATAATCTACCCAGCTCTTCTCGCTCCACTGCTGGCTGCAGGACCAGTCCCTCAGCGCTGAATTTGCAGAGAACTGCGAGAGCTTTTGGAAACGTCTGGTCCTCTGTTGCTCTTCCCAGTTACACCTGTCAGGTTAATAAACTGGATAGTGGGCAGGTAATTGATTTACATGACTCTTGTTTCAGGGATAGATGATGAGTATCTGGCCAATGTCTTTCTCAAACCACAATAGTATTTTTTACTAAGATAAAAATGACTACAGATTATGGTCGTGCAGCTCGAACACAAGTTCAGTTCTCAATTTAGGAGTAAATAGACAGGGTTCAGAGGACGAGCCGAGTTTTGTGGGGAGCAGTGAAGGGTTTCTTGAGGAATAATTCTTTTGGGTTTGCTTCTTGGTAACAGAAATGGCCTAGGCCGCAAGTATCTGCCCTTTAAACTTGAAGCACTTGAAAGGTCCAATCAACAGTCTCTTTCTGGTGGTATGGCAACACACATAGTCTCCACTTATATTCCAGTGGTGGACTACTTTAGGTATTTGGGGGTAGCCTTGCATTCCTCATTGAGTGACTGTCCTTAAAAATTTCAGTGGTATACTAAAACAAATTAAAATGAATACACTCAATTAGACACGCGACAGGATTGTAGTGGTAAAATAAATATTCTGCCTAGACTGAATTTCTGTAGTTATAGGATTTATATGACCTTTGCCCCTGCCTATAAAAATATTGGGATACACTCTAAGGTACTATCCATGTACATTTGGAATGGTAAATTACCTCAAAAGAAATGATCTACTTTATAGAGGTGTAATTCAGATGGTGGTCTTGGATTTCTAGATTTTGAAATGTATGCTCAGGCATTTACCTTAAAACCTTGATCAACATGCCTGAATCAAAGTGCTCATAATTCATGCAGCTCAATAGAGGCTCTGGTAGCCCCATATAAATTACAAGGTCTTATATTTTGGGATGTTCTCACTAGATTTTGGACCCATAATTTCACACCTTATATTAATTTGGCATTAACAGTTAGGCAAATAATCTCTAATATGCATGAGTTCTCTACACTCTTTCATAATCATACTTTACTGATGGCCCTTCCCCCAGTAGAAGAGCAAAGAAGTTCGATCTCCAGGCGATATCTGCAGTAAAAAATGGGTTAAGATCTTTCCAGGCTCTCAAAGAGCAATGTAATGCATCCAGCACCTCTTTCTTTCTCCTCCCTTACCTTCTTGGTGAAGGAAAAAAAGACTCTTAATCTGTGCTCTAACCGCTGCAAAAAATAAATACTTTATATATTCATTTTTTGTATGTTTTTTATTGGGGGGGGGGGTATTTTAAAGAATGAGAAATATAATTACAGAGTTCTCTCACAACAAATCTTATACAAGTCACTGTTATAAATAAAACTTTCCTCAATAAGAGTGGGAAGATTTAGTTGTTAGTTTTTTAATAGAAAGAGTAAAGAGAGTGAGGAAGTCACTCAAGTTTAAATGAAGTCTTGTTGCTGGGTTTTATATAGTCCAGCCATTAAAACCAAATTTGTCCTTTTGAATTCTTAATGAATAAGCTAGCTTCTCCATAACAACAATGTCAATCCACTCATGAATTTGAAGAAGTTCAGTAGACAAGCATTTTCTGGTGATTACTTTTTTTTTTTATATATATATATATATATATATATTTTTTTTTTTTTTTTTTTTTTTTTTTTGTTTCTTTTTTTTCTCCTTGTTGCTGACAATTGTTTGTTGATATGCTGTCCTGCTCTGGGTTCTAATATTGGGTCATTCTCAGCTCACTGTATAGCTGTGCCTATGACTATTTACCTGCATGCACTTTCACCTGCCCTCACATTTTTACCATTTTTGACTTGATGTCACATTTGCAGCAGCTCTTAAAATATCCGGTGTTGACCAGGGGAGGACTGGTTCCCCTTTTCAGTCTTGGTTCCTCTCAGGGTTTCTTCCTTTTCCACTTGTGTACATATGAGATTTTACTTTATTAATTTATGATGAATTACCACAAATGTCTAAAACCCTGCTTTCATTTTGTCATTGTGTAGAGTTGTGTAGAACTCAATAATCAGTGTATTCTGTATTGTTCTCTTACTTGAAATGACCTGAGTGGCTGCTGCTGTTGTTGTGGTGGTTGTTGTATTTTAAGATGTATGTGATCAGAAGGTAGGACCATATGAAGAGTCAGTGGCAACGGCTGGTAAACAGTCATCCTGACTCCATCCTACATTGACAACACAGCCTAAGGTGTGAGCCTAGCGCCGCCTTGGCTGCCTGTGATGACGGTGACACTCCACACTTTGAAACTTTTAGCTCTGAAGGGCAAAGACTGAGACAGAACAAGTCTTGACACAGCACCGTTTGAACAACGGCATTGGACTGATTGTGTTACTTGTTTCCCACCACCTACAAGATCTGATCCAGGACGCTTTTTCAGTTGGAACAGAAATGGACTTTAAGGTTGGGGATGTACCCAGACCAGAAATGAACTCTGGACTATTTAGAACACTTTCTGAGTGATATGGCCGAGAACATTGTGTTTTTCTTTGGCATCCTTTCAGGAACCCAGGACTATCCTTCTCACACACCAGGACAATGCACCACCTAATGTTTTGTTTGTCAATAATACCAATGTCAATGTCACATGTGGGTGTCCTATGTAGCTTTTACAGCCATAGTGCTTCAGGACTGAAATTAGGGTTGAGCACAGCAGTTTTTACGGGATAGTTGGATTCCATGTTTGGTAGATGAAAAAGGTTTATGGTCACTTTCTCTAGTCTAATCATATGAATTTCTATGCTTGTGCTCAGTGGCTGCTGTATTACTCTGTGCATTCAAGGTCTTATTATGTTAAGTCTGTTTCTTTGCAAGTGTATTTTGACCACAATTCTTTCTCTACTGTAATGACCTTGAATTCTGCCCATCATTTGTACAGTCCTGTGCCAAAGGAGGCCTGTGTTTAGCGAAGGACATTTTATAGTATGCAATCCTGAGAGAAAACAAGGACTGACGACACCTTTATACTCAAAGATGTTTTAAATTTTCCTGAAACCTTTTACTGTTTTCTGCTCACCGTGAAATGACTTCCAGCCTACCAATTGGATCTTGTCCCACTGTTGCCCCTTTTCCCACCTACCCCCCCAAACAAATCCTCCTAACTTATTGTGTTCCCTCCTTTCTTTTCTTTCGCTCTATAGATCTCTTTTTCTCTCTCATCCTCACGTCATTGCATGACCATGCATTACCTTTAACTTTAACATTTCACTCACATTCATCTTTTATTACTTAACAGCAAATTTCCATGTTCTCTTAATTCAATTATTGTAATATATGTTGTCAACCAGAGGAGGATGGGTCCCCCGTCTCAAGTTTTCTTCCTCTCGAGTTGAGAGTACTGTTGCCACTAGCTTGCCCAAAAGAGGCTCGTACCCAGATCTCTGTAAAGCTGCATTGTGACATTTGTTGTAAAAAGTGCTTTATAAATAAACTTAAAAGGAAACAAAGCATTAAAAAATCAATTCAGTTTAACAATTGTTCATATTTTTGTCTATTACTCAATATAATGTTTTTCCTGTTTTTTTTTATTGCTTATTGACACTTTGAACATATTGAACTTATGATGCCAACTGCAAGTACTTTCCTGCTTTTATATATATATATATATATATATATATATATATATATATATATATATATATATATATATATATATATATATATATTTTTTTTTTTTTATATATATATTTTATATATATATTTATTTATTTATTTATTTATTTATATAAATAAATAAAAAAATACATAGTGGGGGGAAAAAAGTATTTAGTCAGTCACCAATTGTGCAAGTTCTCCCGCTTAAAAAGATGAGAGGCCTGTAATTGACATCATAGGTAGACCTCAACTATGAGAGACAAAATGAGAAAAAAAAAATTCAGAAAATTACATTGTCTGATTTTAAAAATTTATTTGCAAATAATGGTGGACAATAAGTATTTAGTCAATAACAAAAATTCGTCTCAATACTTTGTTATATATCCTTTGTTGGCACTGACGGAGGTCAAATGTTTTCTGCAAGTCTTCACAAGGTTGGCACACACCGTTGCTGGTATGTTGGCCTATTCCTCCATGCAGATCTCCTCTAGAGCAGTGATGATTTGGGGCTGTCGGCGGGCAACACAGACTTTCAACTCCCTCCAAAGGTTTTCTATGGGGTTGAGATCTGGAGACTGGCTAGGCCACTCCAGGACTTTGAAATGCTTCTTACAAAGCCACTCCTTTGTTGCCCTGGCAGTGTGCTTGGGATCATTGTCATTCTGAAAGACCCAGCCACATTTCATCTTCAATGCCCTTGCTGATGGAAGGAGGTTTGCACTCAAAATCTCACAATACATGGCCACATTATTATTCATTATTCATAAGACATTCTCCCAATACTCTGTCCAACATCCAAATACTCTCTAGGTGTAGTGCGTTACTGACTGTCGCCTTTGTAACGTTGGTCCCAGCTTTCTGCAGGTCATTCACTAGGTCCCCCTGTGTGGTTCTGGGATTTTTGCTCACCGTGATCATTTTGACCCCACGGGCTGAGATCTTGCGTGGAGCCCCTGATTGAGGGAGATTAGCAGTGGTCTTGTAGGTCTCCCATTTTCTGATTATTGCTCCCACAGTAGATTTCTTCACACCAAGCTGCTTGCCTATTACAGATTCAGTCTTTCCAGCCTGGTGCAGGTCTACAATTTTGTTTCTGGTGTCTTTCGACAGCTCTTTGGTCTTCACCCTAGTGGAATTTGGAGTGTGACTGTTTGAGGTTGTGGGCAGGTGTCTTTTATACTGTTAACTAGTTCAAACAGGTGCCATTTATACAGGTAATGAGTGGAGGACAGAGAAGCCTCTTAAATAAGAAGTTACAGGTCTGTGAGAGCCAGAAATCTTGGTAGTTTGTAGGTGACCAAATCCTTATTTTCCACCATTATTTGCAAATAAATTCTTTAAAAAATCAGACAATGTGATTTTCAGAATTTTCTTTTCTCATTTTGTCTCTCATAGTTGAGGTCTACCTATGATGTCAATTACAGGCAGTTAAAGGCGTGCAAGTGGGGGAACTTGCACAATTGGTGACTGACTAAATACTTCCCCCCCCACTGTGTGTGTGTGTGTGTGTGTGTGTGTGTGTGTGTGTATATATATATATATATATATACACACACACACACACACATATAAAATAAAAGCAGCTGAGAACTTCAGGGTTGTTGTACACCTCTGTGACCAGCAGGTGGAGTCAGTGTGCTGAGTTTCAGATGTAGTGGGGAAATCACCTGGTTTAGGACCAAACTGTGTTCAAACGCTGTGAGTTTGGGTTAAATTAGCGTGGATTGTTGTGATCTGAGGATGATAAACTGCTGGAGGAAACTTTAAGCTGTGTTTAAAAGCCCCCTGTTTGTGTTTTTTCAGCTCACAGCTAGTTACAGTTAGCTTGTCCTGTAGTCACTTAGCTAGCGGCCTCTCCTGGGGTCCTGAAGCTCCAGCGCTCAGTCCTGTTGATGTCCTCTGCTGCCTGTCAGTGCAGGTTAGCCCTCAGAGCTAATGAATGTTCGGGGTATTTAGCAACTCATTTCTGTGGAAACATTGGATTTTTGTATCTTTCATACACCTCTTTGTATATTCATAATAATAATGATAATAATAATAATAATGATAATAATAGAACACATTATAGATGATTTCTGATATTGTATTATTTTATTAAAGGTGGTGAGAGTGGAGAAGGAGGTGAAGGAGGAGAGGGAAAAGGTGCTGAGATATTTAAACTGCTCTGGTCCATCAGTATGACCAGCCGGACCAAACTGGTCAACCACCTTGGTCACACTGATAGACCCGCTAAACCATCCCTCCCACAGAAAACCATGTGATGCCGTGCTGGTCAGGAGCTAAGTAAACTGCTGGACCAGCTGGTTTACCAGCATTACCGGGACGTTTCCCCTGGACGACCAGCTTTTTCAATCCCCTTGACCATCAAGGTCCAGCTTAGATCATCTGAAGGCAGTTGTTACCAGTTGATGTGGATTTTTTTTTTTTTGTCAGTGAAGAAACAGAAACAATAGGTTTAAAGTCCATTTGATGGACAAAAGTATGTGGACACCCTTTCTGATGATTGAGATACGGTGTTTAAGCCACACAAGCTTCAATTGTACTACTGATAGGTTGCTTAAATGTTCAGACGAAGGTGAGCTACATTTTTATTATATTTTTATTATATTTTTATCTGAGCAGAAACCTCTTCAACGAGTGGGTCCTGCAGCCTCCGCAGCCTCTGCTTGCACATCTGGACGACTTGAGGGAGCACACCCAACATTGCCTCCAGCAGCTCTCGCAGCTTCTCCTCGACCTTCTCGTTCTCCATGGGGGCGTGGACATCCTGGAATCAGCATCATGACCAGCTCTTGACCAGCTTGACCGGTTTTGTCCAGTCTCTGGATTTTCGTCTCCACTGTCTCTGGATGCTCTGAAGTAGGATCTCATTCAGGTGACGTGTTTTGGACATGTTGACCTTCCTGTTATACCGTAGTTGTGTTCATGCACTGAATGCTGGGATATGTTGTTCTCTCCTATTCTGGGATATGTTGTGGGTTTGAGACCCGGGATTCACAAGCTGTCACTGTTGGGCTCTCAAGCAAGGCCCTTAACCCTCCTGACTGGCCCCCACTCCAGGTTAGGTAACTGAATTGCCCTCGGCTAACTTGTAGGTAGATTGTGTGTGTGTGTGTGTGTTGGTTTGAAGTGTAGTCCTGACCTGTAGCAGTGGTATTATCAGTTTTATTGGGATTATTATTTTGATTATTAGTGTGTAACTCTGACCATTTTTATCTGAGCAGAAACCTCTTCAACGAGTGGGTCCTGCAGCCTCCGCAGCCTCTGCTTGCACATCTGGACGACTTGAGGGAGCACACCCAACATTGCCTCCAGCAGCTCTCGCAGCTTCTCCTCGACCTCCTCGTTCTCCATGGGGGCGTGGACATCCTGGAATCAGCACTCCAGGTTAGGTAACTGAATTGCCCTCGGCTAACTTGTAGGTAGAGTGTGTGTGTGTGTGTGTGTGTGTGTGTGTGTGTGTGTGTGTGTGTGTGTGTGTGTGTTGGTTTGAAGTGTAGTCCTGACCTGTAGCAGTGGTATTATCAGTTTTATTGGGATTATTATTCTGATTATTAGTGTGTAACTCTGACCAGGGGTCCGGCAGCAGCGCTCTTGCTCCTTGTTCTCCTCTTTTGTTCCTCTGTTGGTTTTGTTTGATGTGGCCTGTCTGAAGCTCGGCTACGTGGTTTTCTTTAGTTTTGCTCTCGCCCTTTCTGAAGCGCTGCTTCCTGCTCTGTTTTCCCTTCCTGCTCTGTCCTGCTTTTACACCCAAGCTCGGCTTGTGGTCGTCGGTTCTCCTCATCCCCTTGTCCCTTCCGAGCACTGCTCAGTCGCCTTGGCTTTCCCCACCCAGCGTCGTGTTTTCCTCCCAGATCCCTGGATTATTTTGGCTCAGTCCTGCCTTATGTGTTATTATTATTATTAATAATAATAATAATAATAATAATATTTTTATTCATGTATTATGGTCTTCTATTTCTTCAAGGTGATCTAATGTGAGTTTAATCCTCAGACTCATCATAAAGATGAAGAGAGACGATCAATATCTAGGTTTTACTTTCAGTAGAAAACAAACATCCAGAACACATCAGTAATGCAGAGCAGTGCTTTATTAATGCTCAAAAGACACACACACACACACACACACTTCCTTCACATCACTCCTGCTCTTTTTTTCTCTCTTTTTCTCACTCCCTTGTCCTCAAGCCTCCAATCACTCTTTCTCTCACTGTTTTAGGGTCAATCCTCCAAATCCCTAATTCTCTAACTGTCTCAGGCTCAATCCTTCAAATCCCTCAGCTTCTAACTGCCTTAGGCTCAATCCTCCAATCACTTATTCTCTAACTGCTCAATTCTCAATCCTCTTAATCACTCATTCTCTAACTGTTTCAGTCTCAATCCTCCAAACACTCTTTTTCTCATTCATTCATGCTCAAACCTCCAATCACGCTCAATCCTCCAACCACTCTTTTTCTCACTACCTCTGGCTCAATCCTCCAAATCCCTCAGTTTCTAACTGCCTTAGGCTCAATCATCCAATCACTCTTTCTCTCACTGCTCAATTCTCAATTCTCCAATCACTGTTTCTCTCACTGTTTCAGGGTCAATCCTCCAATCACTTATTCTCTCACTGCTCAATTCTGAATCCTCCAAATCCCTCATTCTTTAAATGTCTCAGTCTCAATACTCCAAACACTCTTATTCTCATTCATCCATGCTCAAACCTCCAATCATGCTCAATCCTCCAACCACTCTTTCTCTCACTACCTCTGGCTCAATCCTCCAATCACTGTTTCTCTCACTGTTTCAGGGTCAACCTTCAATCACGGTTTCTCTCTCTGCTCCATGCTCAATCCTCCAAATCAATCTTTCCCTCACTAAAACCCTAAATCCCCCGGTGAGCAAGCCAAAGGCGACAGTGGCAAGGAAAAACTCCCTCACCGCTGGAGGAAGAAACCTCACACGGGGGGACCCATCCTCCTCTGATCAGAACTATTGATAAATGAATGATAAATTCACGGTTCGGTTCGGTTCCAATCACTCCCTCACTGCTGCAAATTCATCATGGATCTCGTCTAGGTTCACTCTAGACTCACTCCTCCAGGCTCACTTCGCAGAGTTCCCTCGGAAGAGCTTCCTCATCCTCCCTCGAAGTGATCGTGAGACTCTGAGGATCGGTGCTGCAACATATTTCTTAGCTGCCCTTTTAAATGCAGCACAAAGCGGACTCCAGTTAAAGCAGCCGGACTCCTCCCCGACAACCTCTGCACCAGCTCTACTGCCACTACCGACTTCCTGGACTGGGTCGACTGGGTCTGGATAAAAACTGCTGCCCTCGTCAACGACAGTCACGACGAATCTGCCGATAACTCTGGGGGCCCTGCAGAAGCAATGGGGAGATGCAGGCATTGTTAGTGAGCTGATTCTGTACGGTAGCTACGTCTAAACGAGCTCTTCACCTTTAGTGATCTTTATCATGGCATAATATGGACACTTCACCAAGTGTGTGTGTGTGTGTCCTTAGTGGCAGTGTTGCCAGACTGACTGTGTAAGAAATAATCAGACAAACTTACTGTCGGTTTTCCTCCGAACGCTGGATGGCGTTCTGCTCATAAGCGTTCATTATGGAGAAGAGAAGACCGCTGGATGAGGACAGGCTGCTCCAATCCAGGTCCTCGTCCCCGCTGTCTACCTGCCTGTCCTCTGCATTCTCCACTGTGTTTCCCTGGAATTCCACACACTTTCACCTCTGGAGAGCTTTCAGACTCAGGAAAGATGAGTTTGCAGAATCTCTCCTTTCCCTGGTAAAGAAAATACAGGTGATTGTAGTAAACAAACAGTGGACCGATCTGGAGGAGGGGGTCACAAAGCAGGTTTCCCAGCTCAGCCAGAGAGCTCAAGCCTAGAGTCCAGCCTGTTCCATTGACCTGAGCCTGTTGCCATTGTCCCATTGAGAAATGCTGCTTTGTGAAACACCGCCCTGCAGTTCTTCAGAAAAGCCATTTATTTACTATAGCTAATCAATCAATAAAGGATCAATAAAAACAGTAATAAAGAATACATCCATTAACAAAAGGACTCGACACTGGAGTTCCAGCACAGCGCTCTACTTACTGTTCTTGCCTGGCCTGCAGCCAAGGGTGGTTCGCCACGTTTCTCACCGAAGGCCGGGTGAAGGGATTGAAGCGCAGCATATAAGAAATGACGGCCCGACAGGGCTCCTCCACTGCGACCCCACACGGATACTCCACAGCTTTGCGCTGGAGCTGTGTGAGGGAACCTTGCTAGGTTGAGGTTGCTAGGGTGTCACAGGTAGTTGCTATGATGTCTCAGGTTGTTGCTATGGAGCTGACATGTGTTTATGGTGTTGCTAGGTGGTTTCTATGGTGTCACAGGTGGTTTCTATGGTGTCACAGGTGTTTGCTATGGTTTTGCGAGGTGGTTGCTATGGTGTCACAAGTAGTTGCTATAGCATTGCCAGGTGGTTGCTATGGTGTCACAGGTGGTTGCTATGTGGTTGCTTAGGTATCTCAAGTGGTTGCTTGAAGTTACACCTTAACATTCAATGTTAGTGTAAACACAGTACTACCTTAAAAGAAGTTCCACCTTAAAATTCAGTGTCAGGGTTAACTCAGTACTACCTTAATAGAACTTCCACCTTAAAATTCAGTGTCAGGGTAAACTCAGTACTACCTTAATTCAGTGTCAGTGTAAACACAGTACTATCTTAAAAGAAGTTCCACCTTAAAATTCAGTCTCAGGGTAAACTCAGTACTAGCTTAATTCAGTGTCAGTGTAAACACAGTACTACCTTAAAAGATGTTCCACCTTAAAATTCAGTGTCCGGGTAAACTCAGTACTAGCTTAAAAGATGTTCCACCTTAAAATCCAGTGCTACTTGAGCACAATTCCACCTTAAGCACAGTTTCGCCTTAAAGAATTGACTTAAAAAATAATAATAATAATCTTAAATTTATTAAAAATGAGAAATCAGATCGACTCTAAAAATACACAGCAGACCACACAGCGAGATCATCTACGAAACGGTGTTTGAACCGTGTCTGTACGTTAATCAGTTCAGGCTGTATTAATCACACAAATGTGTGGAAGAAACAACAATAATAATAATAATAGTAACAACAATAATAATAATAATAATAATAATAATAAGCAGAAAAGGAATAACATATATACAGAGCTTTTCTAGAACTATAGGTTATTGATGACAGGGTTGTGGGTTCGATACCTGGGTTGGCCTAGCTGCTACTTTACCCTGTCTGCTCCCTGGGCGCTACAGCAATGGCTCCCCACTGCTCCAGGTGTGTGTGCTCAGCATATCACTGTGTGTGTGTTTACTGCACAGATGGGTTAAAGGTGGAGGCCAAATTCTGTGTCCAGCACTAACGCTAAATCTATAGTGTGTGTATGTGTGTGTGTGTGTGTGTGTGTGTGTGTGTTAATATATATATATATATATTATAAAAATAATAATAATAATAAAAGCAGCTGAGAACTTGTGATAAAACTGATGCACAATGTTCTGATGATTTTATAGGGTCAAACAAAAAAACAGGCAACGGTTGCTATTGGCTGAACAGAATGGACAATGGCATTTCAGCAGTGGGGAGTTTGGGAGGAAGATATCAGCTCTTTATTGTGAATATCTGTTCATAAATATATTCAATTAAATATTACCACAGAAACAATTAACATTTAATTACATTTATGGACCCATTTATGGAGTGTTCTTGGCCCTTTACCCGAACTCCATATATTATAGAGCATTTCCTACATTCCATAGAGTGTCTCTCTATTGCACTGACCAATGCTGTACTGGCATGATTTTTGTATTTATTTCTTTATTTTTTGGTCAATTTTATTTATTCATTATTTTCCACTTCTTCAGCAGTATTGTGTCTTAGTTTTTTATTAATGTTTTTTTTATATAAAAGTTAAAACATAAAAATAAATAAGTTTACAAAAAGAAAAGTAGAAATGCAGAGATAAATAAATGTAGATGTTGAACTTCTGTATCAGTGAGGTTTACCTTCAACAGACCTGGCTGTATTCAATCAGATCAGTCTAAATATCACTGCAATTTGGTTCATATCTTAACCACAGGGGCCAATACTTTTCCACAGCACTGTGTGTACATACAGTTCTAGACAGCCAATGAGGAACTGACCTCAGTAACCTGACTCCTCTTCTCCATTGTGATGTCATGCTGATGACATCACAGAACCTATAAATAGGCTTGTTCTCCCTCAGTGGCTCAGTTAGGATTCGGCAGCCCGTGAGACAGCTGATTCCTATGTTGTCAGTGACACTGATGTCATTTGGCTGAAGCGCTTATCTAGAGCCAACTTATCTAGAACCAGCTTCCATCTGCAGGGAAACAATGGAAACCAAAAAAGCCTTGAGGAGCCTGGGCTTTCAGGTGGTTCGCAAAATCGGTGAAGGAAGTTTTGGAAAGGTGATGCTGGCCACGTCCAAGAAGTACCCCGACCAGGTGGCCATTAAAACAACGGACCTCAAGTTGATGAAGCCTGGTTTTGTTTCCAAATTTCTGCCCCGGGAACTCGCCATTCTCCGAAAAGTACAGCACCCTCACATTGTTCAGGTGCGTGACATCCTTGAGTTGAGTAACCGGCACGTGTTCATCGTGATGGAGGCTGCCGCAACCGATCTCTGTCACATGATCCAGGAGCTCCACCACATCCCCATTGACCAGGCCAAAAGGTGGTTCTCCCAGCTCGTCAGTGCCGTGGTCTATCTGCACCAGCAGAACATTGTCCATAGAGATCTGAAGTGCAGTAATGTTCTGCTGACTGCTGATGACCGAATCAAACTGACCGACTTCAGTTTAGTTCGCATCTCAAGAGGCTTCCCTGACCTGAGCGAGACGTACTGTGGCACTCCTCACTACGCTGCTCCTGAGGTGCTTCTGCATGAGCCCTACGACCCCAAGAGGAGTGATGTGTGGAGCCTGGGTGTGATCTTGTACACCATGGTCACTGGGTCCCTGCCCTTCGACAGCAACAATCTGAAAAGGCTCCCGCATCACCAGAAGCAACCCTTGAAGTATCCAGATGGTGTCACAGTGGATGAGCCCTGTAAGAACTTCATCTCCTACATGCTGAAGTTCCATTATTACCTTCGGCCTTCGGCGGCAGAGGTGGCACAGCACCAGTGGCTGCAGTTACCTGAAGACCGGTGAGTAAACCATTGAGCTGGAACTGGAGTCACTAGTTCCAGGTTTATAAATATAAAGAATATTTCATTGTACTTTTATTTGAATTGGATTTTTGTGATTATTTAGTTTTAGATTGTGGGTTTATATCTCTATATAAAGAAGAAGCCATATTGTATTAGAACGTTACTAGAAGTCTCCTGTAGATGTAAATTAAAGCACATATAGGAAGAAGAGGGGGATCAGATTGGGGCAACATTTGAAGAACTGTTAAACACTGAACTACTAGAAGTTCTTTTAGAAGAGCTGTTAGGATTAAGATTAAAACTGGATCAGGACTAAATAAACTGCTGATTCTAGCAGGAATGCACAGGAGAAAGAGGTCCTCACAACCTCCTCAACCTTCTAACTTTCTGCTTCTTTCTTCATCTGCAGGGAGAAAATAGACACTGACAAAGCCCTGAGAAGCTTGGGCTTTGAGGTGCTGGGCAACATCCAGGAAGGCAGTTTTGGGAAAATTAAGCTTGCCACATCCAAGAAGCACCCCAAGCAGGTGGCCATTAAAATAGTGGACCGTATATTGATGGAACCTGATTTGGAGACCAAATTTCTGCCCCGGGAACTGGACATCCTGAAAACAGTGATGCACCCTCACATCGTTCAGGTGCATGACATTTTTGAGATGCCTAACCATCTGGTGTTTATTGTGATGGAGGCTGCAGCCACGGATCTCCATCAAAAGATCCAGGAGCTCCACCACATCCCCGTCGATCAGGCCAAAAAGTGGTTCTCCCAGCTTGTCAGCGCTGTGGACTATCTGCATGAGCAGGACATTGTCCATCGAGATCTCACCTGCAGTAATGTCCTGCTGACTGCTGACGGTCAAATCAAACTGACCGGCTTCAGGTTTGGACGCATTTCAAAAGGCTCCCCTGAAGAAAGTAAGACGTACTGCTGCACTTCTTACTACACTGCTCCTGAGGTGCTTTTGGCTACGCCCTACGAGCCGAAGAAGAGCGATGTGTGGAGCCTGGGCGTGATCCTGTACGTCATGCTCACTGGGTCCAGGCCGTATGACCACACGGATTTGAAAGAGCTCCCAAATCTCCAGCAGCGACCCTTGAACTATCCGGAAGGGATGGCGGTGGAGGAGTCCTGTCAGGACCTGATCGCCTACATGCTGCAGTTCCGTCCTTTCTTTCGGCCTTCGGTAACACAGGTGGCACAGCATCCTTGGCTGCAGTCGAGTCAAGAACAGTAAGTAAACCATTGCGCTGGAACCTGAGTATCAAGTTCCAGGATTATAAACATAAAGAACATTTTCATTGTATTTGAACTGTAATTAGATTTTTGCTGATTTATTATTAAGTGTTTATTTCTTGCTTGTTTGTTTACATGTAACTGAGTTGTTTATTCATTTCTATTTTATTGATTAGCTTTGAAAAACTTTAGAAGGCACTTAGCAGAATGAACAAACCCTTTTCATGCTTTTGGGTTTAGTGTTTCACAAAGCAGCATTTCTCAGCTTAAGCCCAGGGTTGAGGACTGGAATGTCCCTCAGCTCTTCTTCTGTTGGACAGGCTGGACTCTGGGATTAAGTTCTCTGACTGAACTGAGAACCCTGCTTTGTGACTCCCCCTGAGACTGGTCAGTTGTTTACTTATTTGCTGTATTTGTCTTGTATTTTTATCAACAGTGAAATGAGTGAGACTGCAGACTCATCTGTGGCTGAGGCTAAAAGCGCTCCACAGGAGAGTGTGTTCGGGTTTCCAGAGAGACTCTGTGATGAGAGCTGTAAGGAGATCCAGCAACAGCAGCAGAACACCATTAAGCATTTGGAGAAAATACGGTATGTTTGTTTGTTTGTTTGTTTGTTTGTTGTTTAGACACTATTTATGACTGTTGTATCTCTGCTCTCTCTATTAAAACAGTCAGTCTGGCAGCACTGTTCTGTAAATCAGTAAATAGGTAACATACAGTATTAGTTCACTAACAATAAGCTAATACTTATTCTCCACATTGCTTCTGTACCGTCTCCAGAGTTATAGGCAGGTTTGTGGTGGAAGCCGTTGACGAGGACGGGGAACCCAGTTCTCATGGAGACGTCAGCCCACTCCACGAAGACGACAGCAGTAGAGCTGGGGCAAGTCTAACTTGCCGAAGTGTGGAGGCTGTGGAGGAGGAGCACGGCTGCCTCTGCTGCAGTCCTTTTTGTGCTGCAGTTAAAAGGGCAGCTAAAGCTTATGTTGTCACACCGATTATCAGAGCCTCCCATTCACTTCGAGGGAAGGTGAAGATGTTCTTCATCTCTGCGGTGCACAACTCCTCCTCTTCCCAGCAGGGGGCTCCACATTCTGCTGCCTCCACAGAAGCTCCTGCCTGTTCCAGTCCTGAACAGAGACGTGAGGATGGGACTTCGGACATCCTGTTCCATGGGCTGGTGGTGGAGACAGAAGCTGTCCTCCCACAGCCCACAGTGAGGCAGGGAAGAAGAAGGCTGCGATTCCCCAAGTTTAAGGTAAGTGGACTGTTGAGTGATCGTGACGGTCCTTTTATACCATAGAATCACTTTAAATATTGATCAGAAATGTTTCAGTTGGTCAATCTTTGTCATTTTTGTCTCTCCAACAGATCCTGAAGAAGAGAGTTCATCCTCTGTAGACGACCAGCACGGCTCCCAGTAATGGTAGTGTACTGTGTGGGTTTGATTCTGAAGGGAAAGTCCCGCTCCATGGGCCGGTGGTGGAAGCAGAAGCTGTGCTCCCACCGCCCATTGTGATGCAGGAAAGCAGGAGACCAAGTCTTCAGCTCCCCTTCAGATTATTCAAACTGAGTTTACCCTGTTCATGCTCAGCCCAAACAAATCATGTTGGATGACCATGTGGACGCACCTCTCACAAGGTCTGGGTTGGAGATGAGTGATTGGAGGAACAGCCTGCCTGATCTCAACCCGAGGGGTAGGGTGTTATTGGACTTTTGTCCTAGTCACAATTTGTCCACAGCAAACACCATGTTCAAACACAAGGTTGCTCATGAGTGTATTTGGTACACTCATAGTGTACCTTGAGCCAAAGGTCAGTTAATGATATTGTGCTCATATCATGTGACCTGAGGCCATGTTTGGACTCTCGGGCAAAGAGAGGCACTTAGCTGTTAACTGATCATCATCTAGAGGTGAGTTGGAAGTGGTGGGGAAAACTGCCAGACAGATCTACAATGGCCCAAAGACTAGTGAGGGTCTGCTGGGATAGACCTGCATCATAGAAGCAGCTGGACATTTGGATGTGGCCTAAAGCTTTTTGTTAAGTGGTGTTGAGGTGCCTTTAAACCATTCATTAGTCAGTCATACATGTTTTTGACCAGAGGAGGATGGGTCCCCCTTGTGAGTCTTGGTTCCCCTCAAGGTTTCCTCCTCCAGCTCTGGGAAGTTTTTACTTGCCACTGTCGCCTTTGGCTTGCTCACTTGGGGTTACATCATTAATTTGATCTAATTTCCTGATTTTTTGTAAAGCTGCTTTGCACCATCATCAGATTTGCAGTGGCAGAAGTCCAGGGACTAGGAACAGTGTGGAGAGTCCATGGAGAATGACATTCGGGTGGCCATGAGGAGGTTCTGTAAAATAGTCCAACAACTCAGAAGAAGAAGAAGGAGAATCATTGTCCAAACTATGGTCAGTTAGGGCGGTGAAGCTCTGCTCTCAGCTGAGGATATTGTTGGGTAGTGTATAGAACACCTTGAGGAACTCCTAAACTTGAGGAACATGCTTTCTGTCCAGGAGGTAGGGCTGGAATCTACCAGGGAGTCAGAATCTCACCATCTCTCTTGCCAAAGTCACTGAGGTAGCTGAAGAAAGCTCCATAGTGGCAAAGCACCAGAAGTGGAGGAGATTCACATGGAGGAGCTGAAGGCTCTGGGCATTGTAGGGCTGTATTGGTTGAGATGCCTCTGCAATGTTGCATGGACCTCTGGAACAGCACCTCTGGACTGGAGTACTTGGGTGGTGGTCCTATTTTCAATAATGAGAACTGGAGAGTGTGTGCTTACTCGAGGCATCACACTTCTTAGCCTCTCCAGGAAACTCCATTCCAGGGTAGTGCAAAGGAGAATGCACCCGATAGTTAAACCTCAGATTCAGGAGGAGCATCTCAGGTTCTGTCCTGACTGTGGAACAGTGGACCAGCTCTTCACACTCTCTCAGATAGTCGAGGGGTCATGAGTGTTCACCGTTTCAGTCTACAACCATGTTCCCCGAAGCTGTTTGTGAGAAGTGCTCGGGGAGTATGGGGTGCCGAGGTCACTGATGTGAGCCGCACAGTCCTTGTACTCTCGGTGTGAGAGCTGTGTCTGTTCTCTCAGCACTAAGTCAAGCTTGTTCAGTGTTGCTGTTGGACTCCATCAGGGCTGTGCCTTGTCTCCACTCCTGTATGTGATATTCATGGACAGGATAGCAAGGCTTCTGTGTGTGATGGCCTCCAATGTGCACTTGAGCAGTTTGCAGCTGAGTGCAAAGCGGTCAGTATGAGAATCAGCTCCACCAGGTCTGAGGCCATGGTGGCGTCCCATTCACTCTTCATTATGGAACAAGGAGCTCTGCTATCCGGGAGAGGCTCGGAGTAGAGCTGCTGCTCCATGGTGTTGAGGTGAGCCAGCTGAGTTGATTTGGGCATCTGATAAAGATTTCCTCCGGTCATTATCAGTCCCCTGGTCCCCTCTGGACATGGCAGAATGGGAGGAGACCCAGAGGAAGACCCAGGACCTGCTGCTGTGATTATATCGCCCGGCTGGCCTGGGAATGCCTTGGGGAACCCCCAACAAGAGGTGGTGGAACTGGTTGGGGATGGGAGTGCCTGGACTTCTGTGCTCGCCTAAGGAGGATGGATGAGCTTCAACTTTAAGGTATGTGAACTTTTTCCTCTTCTTGACACACATAAAGCTCTGCCATAGTGCAGCTAAATGTGCAGTTAAGTTTAATAAAACATTTATTAATAGAGCAGAGAGCCTGGAGCAGAGAGCCTGGAGCAGAGAGCCTGGAGACATGATGGGAGGAGTAATCTGGATAATCTGGAGTGAGTCTGGAGGAGTAAAGAGGGAGCCTGGAGAAGTGATCTAGAGGAGTGATCTGGTGGAGAGTTTGTGTGTTGGTCAGCATGAATAAGAGATGTTCTGTATTACTGATGTGTTCTGGATGTTTCTTTTTTTACTCAAAGAAAATCTAAGTATTATTATAAAATAATATAATAACAATAATACTGTAATAAAATAAAGTTACGTCAAAGTCAGCTTTATTGTCAGAACTGCAATATGTACAAACACAGCATTGAAATTGCTTTACTCTCAGAGCCATGGTGCAACAATAAACAGCAAACATATAAATAAACATTAAATAACAAGAAGCATAGAAATGGTCTTTTACTAATATGTAGGAATGTAAGAGTTTTAGTGGTTGTATAAAATAGAGCGAAGTGGCATATGCAGCAGATAAAACATCTGGGTTTGGTTAGTGCAAATATAAACAGTAGTGCAAACTGGAGCTCATAGATTATTAAAGTGACGTGTGCAGAAGCAGTTCTTGATAATGCAGAGTTCACACACACTTAACTACACACACATGTTCATGTTCAGGGAATACTATGTGCAATACCCCCCCCCCCATGTGCAATTAAGAGTCTTTTGCTGTAAATAATATTGTTATTGCTCTTTTAATTCTTATTTATATTGTGTGTGTGTGTGTGTGTGTGTGTGTGTGTGTGTGTGTTTATAGTGTAAATTATTTATCCAAATTTTTGTAACTGAGTGTCTTGCTATCGCTTTCTGCTGTTACACTGAATTTCCCCACTGCGGGACTAATAAAGCATCTTATCTTATCTTATCTTATCTTATCTTAACACCTCAACACAACAACACACCACAACACCACAACACAACACCACAACACATCAACACAACAACACAACACGTCAACACAACACACCACAACATAACACCACAACAACACAACACAACAACATAACAGAACACAACAACAACACATCAACACAACAACACCACCATGACACAACACAACACCATTACACCATAACACCATAACTTAACACTACACCACAACAACAACACCACAACACAACACCAAAACACAACAACACAACACAAAAACACAACACCACAACAACAACACAACACTTCAACACAACACACAACAACACACAACACAACAAAAATACACTGCAACACAACACACTGCAACACTACAACATAACACAACACCACAACACATCAACACAACACATCAACACACCACAACATAACACCACAACAACACAACAGAACACAACAACAACACATCAACACAACACAACACCACCATGACACAACACAACACCTTTACACCATAACAACACAACACCACAACACACTGCACCACTACAACATAACAACACAATAACACACCACAGCAACACAACACAACACCACAACATAACACCAAAACACAACACACCACAGCAACACAACACACCACAACACCACAACACAATACAACAATACAACAACAACACATCACAACACAACAACACACAACACAAAAATACACCACAACACACCACAGCAACACAACACAACAAAATAACACAACACAACAACACCACAACATAACACCAAAACACAACATACCACAATACAACAACAAAACATCACATCAACACACCACAACACAACAACATAACACTACACAACAGCACAACACAACAACAACACCACAAGACCACAACACAACACCACACAACAACACAACAACACAACACCACAACACAACACCACAACAAAATAACACAACAACACAAGACCACAACACAACACCACACAACAACACAACACCACAACAAATTAACACAACACCACAACAACACAACACAAAAACAACACAACACATTAACGCAACACAACAATGCAACACAACAACACAACACATCAACACAACAAAATAACAACACAACACAAAAATGCAACACAACAAAATAACACAACACATCAACACAACATCAATACAACAACACAACACCACAACACAACACCACAACACAACATAATAACAACACAACACAACCGAGTTCTGCATTTCTGGAATCCTCTGATAATTGATTGAGGCTGATCATCTGTGTAAAAAATCTCCTTCTGTTAAGAGTTTGATCTGGTGTTAAACTGCTTACAGGATTTACATCTTAAGCTCTTTTACATGCTTTTCCTTTCCCAGCTTCACCTGATGAGGTCAAAAGCTGCTAAACTGGACAGGGAGGGAGGTTATAGCTAGAGAGCTCGCCCATGCCCATCACCAAGATTTTCACTCTTTCAGAAATGATTAGCTGTCCTGCACTGATTCACATCACACAGCGTTTGAGCTGGTTTAGACTCACTGTGGTGATGAAGCCCCAAGTTCAAGATCCCTTCAAGATCTGTTTAATCTAGTGTTGTATGACTGAACCTGTTAGTGCTGCCATCTGGTGACCAAACAACACACCACAACGACACAACACAACACACAACAGCACAACATAACAACAACACAACAACACAACACAACACACTGCAACAACACAACAACATAACACAACAATACAAAACCACAACACAACACAACACAGCACACCACAACACACTGCAACAACACAACACACAACACAACAACACAACACAACAACAACACAACACCACAACACACTGCAACAACACAAGACACAACACCACAACACAACAACAACACAACACACTGCAACAACACAACACACAACAACACAACACAACACATCAACACAACAACACAACAACAACACAACACAACAACACAACACAGCACACCACAACACACTGCAACAACACAACACAACACCAAAAGACAACAACACCACAACACACTGCAACAACACAACACACAACACCACAACACAACACAACAACAACACCACAACACAACAACAAAACAACAACACAACAACATAACACAACAATACACCACAACACAACAACACAGCACACCACAACACACTGCAACAACACAACACACAACACAACACCACAACACAACAACACAACAACAACACAACACCACAACACACTGCAACAACACAAGACACAACACCACAACACAACAACAACACAACACACTTCAACAACACAACACACAACACCAGAACACACAACACCACAACACAACAACACAACACACTGCAACACCACAACACACTGCAACAACTCAACTCAACACAACAACACAACACATCAACACAACACACCGCAACACTACACAAAAACAAAACACAACAACACAACACAATGACACAACACAACACACAACAGCACAACACAACAACACAACAACACAACACCACAACACAACACAACAACAACACAACACCACAACACACTGCAACAACACAACACACAACACAACACCACAACACACTGCAATACCACAACACTGCAACAACTCAACACAACACACAACAGCGGAACACAACAACACAACACATCAACACAAGACACTGCAACAACAACACAACACACAACAGCGGAACACAACAACAACACAACACATTAACACAAGACACTGCAACACCACAACACAACACTACACAACAACACAACAACACCACAACAAAATAACACAACACAACAACACAACACAACACCACACAACAACAACACTCCACAACACCACAACAATACCACAACACAACAACAGAACAACACACCGCAACAACACAACACAACAACACAACACCACAACACCACACAACAAAACAACACAAAAAGAACACAACACAACAACACAACACCACACCACACAACAAAACAACACAAAAAGAACACAACACATCAACACAAAAACACAACACCACAACACAACACCACAACACAACAACACAACACAACACCACAACACAAAAACACAACACCACAACAACACAACACACAACAAAAATACAACACCACAACATACAACACAACACAACAACATAACACAACAATACAACACCACAACACAACAACACAACACAGCACACAACAACATAACACAACAATACAACACAACACACAACACAACACAACAACAACACAATACCACAACACACTGCATCAACACAACACACAACACAACACCAAAACACAACAACACAACAGAACACCACAACACACTGCAAAAACTCAACACAACACACAACAGCAGAACACAACAACACCACAACACATCAACACAACACACCGCAACACCACAACACAACACTACACAACAACACAACACAACAAAATAACACAACTGAGTTTTGCATTTCTGGAATCCTCTGATAATTGATTGAGGCTGATCATCTGTGTAAAAAATCTCCTTCTGTTAAGAGTTTGATCTGGTGTTAAACTGCTTACAGGATTTACATCTTAAGCTCTTTTACATGCTTTTCCTTTCCCAGCTTCACCTGATGAGGTCAAAAGCTGCTAAACTTCTGGACAGGGAGGGAGGTTATAGCTAGAGAGCTCGCCCATGCCCATCACCAAGATTTTCACTCTTTCAGAAATGATTAGCTGTCCTGCACTGATTCACATCACACAGCGTTTGAGCTGGTTTAGACTCACTGTGGTGATGAAGCCCCAAGTTCAAGATCCCTTCAAGATCTGTTTAATCTAGTGTTGTATGACTGAAACTGTTAGTGCTGCCATCTGGTGACCAGTCTGTGTCTTGTTTCTCATCTCTCTCTCTCTCTCTCTCTCTCTCTCTCTCTCTCCCTCAGCTGATTTCAGTGCATGTGTTGACTGGCTGCAGTGTAAGAGCCTCATCTTTGAAGAAGTGCTGGTGATGTTGATCCAGTCGCCTGAGGCGTTCAGTGTTGTACACTTATCCACTTTGTCCCTAAATCTAAAGACTTTTTTAAGGCGACTAGCGACAAATCAAGCGACTTTTTCTGCTGTTATTTGACACTTTTGGAGATGAACACACATGTTCTTCAGTTCCTGTCCTCAGCAGCAGGTGCTGCCATGAGCCCCGTCCCACAACCCTCACAGCGCTCAGTCTCTCAGTCCGAGCAGACCCACACCGCTCCACGTCCACACTGCAAATGAACTGCGCATGCCCAGAGCCGCCTCTGACCCCGCCCCCTGTTTACAGAGCGGGATGTAAATATAAATGCGTCTTCAGAGAAACACTAAATAAATAAATAAATAAATAAATAAATCAATAAATAAATAAAACTAAGTATCTCTGCCAAACTGTCTGTTTTAGGGTCACTTTGTGGGTCTGAAGCCCGGATAAAGGAGGAGGGTTGAGCGTAGAGTAGCAGTTCCTCCCCACAGAACAGTCTTCTGATTAAATTTGATATGCTAACATTTAACAACACAGAACTACATTGATTTATGACATTTATGTAAAGATGATTTATGTAATTTAGGATATTTTACATATTTCAAATGAAAAAAAAGGATCAACTTAAGAAGTTCATTTATTCAGAGTTCATTTGTACACAATTATGCAAATTTGGACAATCATACAAATTAGGAGACGATGTCATTTAGTGACGTCTAGCGACCTTTAGGACAGTCAACAGCTGCTTTCCTTACTGAGGAGCTGCAGCAACACTGGCAGTGTTCACCACGCCAATGGCGATAACGCTGAGGCAGCTTGAGACTCTGTGGATTTCCTGCTGCTCTGACAGTCTTTTAGCTTCAGTCTTTAGCTTCAGTCTTTTAGCTTCAGTCTTTTAGCTTCAGTCTTTTAGCTGGTAATTGTGTTATTGTCCTGTAAATATGGTGATGGTCAGTAGTCTAGCTCTGGTCACATCAGTGTTGGGGTAAGGGTCCTTTATTTGTTTATTATTATTATTCTGTTCTACTGTGTTATATGAGGGAGGAGGTAAGACCACTGTATTTTATGTGTTTTTCTTTTTCTAGGTTATTTAGTAAGATGAGATGTGAGGTTTTGTTTATTTTGGTCTTTTCTCACCCTGAAGTTTTATGATGTTGACCGTTGTTTGTTTGTCATGTTGAAAATAATAAAAGATTTCACTTGAGCTTCAGATCTGTTGTGCTGGTTCCTTTATTTCTCTCCCCAAAGCTCCAGACCTCAACTTTACTATATTATAAAGGGTGTGATGAACGGGGTCATAAGTTCACTTTTAATGTTGTAAATAAATCAGCCCAGGTTTCAGAAAGCAGTTGTAGCTAATCTACGGCTGTCAGTGGGCTTTAAGTTATATGTTGAGGTGATAAACTAAAGCAGTAATAAATGCTGTTTAATGTAGAAGGAGTTTTCTAATGAACCTGAATGAGCGTCTCTTACCAGCCTCACTGATCCACAGCCTCCTACCCTGCTACCTTTGGTGCAATTCTGTGACTCTTAATTGTAGAAGTAACACGGTAGGTCCTTTCTTAAATAAAAGGTTGAGGAGGAAAAAGATACAAGTGTGTGAAACTTTCAGAAACTGGGTGTGAAGAGCCGACAATTATCATTCACAAGCCCTGAAACATGCCAGCAGTCACTGTCCATCAGGTGAGATGTGCAGTGCTGTGAGGGTTCTTGTAGAGTCAATCCGGAATCTTCCCCGTCAATGACCTCAATCTGAATCCCCTAAATACACACAGCCAGATAATTCACCTCACTTTTATTTATATAGAGTTTTTACAACAAATGTAGCCACAAAGCAGCTTTACAGAGATTTACATTTAAGGCAGGTAGCAGACGCTCTTATCCAGAGCCACTTACAAAGGATACGTGTCAGAGCCTCTTTTAAACAAACCAGTGGCAACAGTGGCAAGAAAAAACTCCCTCGAGTCGAGAGGAAGAAATCTTAAGAGGAACCCATCCTCCTCAGGTCGACACCGGATCATAATAAAAATCAAAACAAGAATAAAAACAATAAAACAAAACTGGATTAAGAAAAAGAAAAAGGTGAATGTGGCGTAAAGCCAAACAAGATGAGAATGTGAGTGAGAGTGATAAAGTCCATGCAGGTAAACAGTCAGAAGCAGAGTCATGCAGGGAGGTGAGGATGAATCAGTGTGAGGCTCCAGAGCAGGACAGTGGGCAGGAGGGTAGTGGAGAGCCAGGTCAGGTCAGGCGGTACCAGGATGGAACAGTTGGCTCCGGGCATCTCAGTACATGTGAAAGAGACAGAAAACAGAAAGGAGGGAAAACACAGAGGGTTAGGAGGAGCACAGGACAATGTTACAGGAGGAGGGGTGTTCAGGAGATGTCCGGCCTGTAAAGGAAGTAGATTAGAGAGACTGCTGAACTGATCAGGAACCTGTGAACAGAGAGCAGAACAGTCTAAACCTGTTAGTGTTCAGACAAGCTACATCAGCAAGGAGAACAGTACAGCGCACTGATGGATTCTCTGAAAGCTTGAGCTTAAAGGTAGGTTTTTAATCTAGATTTAAACACAGAGAGTGTGTCTGAGTCCCGAACAGCAACAGGAGGTTTATTCCAGAGTTGAGGAGCCTGATAAGAGAAAGCTCCTCCTCCAGCGTTGATTCTCCTGAAGCGAGGAACTGACAGAAGGTCAGCGTCCTGCGAGCGAAGTGAACGTGACTGGTTGTAGGTTCAAGAAGTTCCCCAAGAACTGTTTAGTGACTTATAGGTCAGAAGGAGTATTTTATAATCAGTACACTGGTAACCAGTGCAGGGACGAGAGAATGGGACGAATATGGTCAGAGGACGCAGATGGTCATCATACCAAGACACTAACCTTTTCTTAACTGGTGCAACATGGTCAAGATTAGAGCGGAGCACAGACAGCAGATCATCTGTTTCATGCTCAGGATCTAGAGGAGGAGACGGGCAGGAGATGGTTAAATCTGGGAGGTTATTAATAAATACACGAGCTGTAGAGGTTGTTATGGTACGCTTGCTCATAAAGCGAGGCTGCAGGGGGATGTCCTGGTTTAAGACTACATGATTAGGTAGTGGTCAGAGATGGAGTCAGGCTGAGAGATGCTGACTAAACTCTGTCTCAATATCCAGGGTCAGAACTAGGTGTGTATGGCTGCATCAATGAGTTGGATATCTAAGATTGATTAAACCAGTTCTAAAGGGTCCTGAATCTCCTCAAAGTGAATATTAAAATCTCCAACATTTAAAGTCTTATCAGTAGAGAAAGCTACCTCTGATAAGAAATCAGCAAATTCACTAAGAGAATCTGTATAAGGTTCAGGAGGACGACAGACTGTAATAAACAGAAGAGAGAGCTGCTTTTTAGAAGCCGGGGAAGAGTCGGACACTTTAAGACTCAGCACTTCAAACGATTTCACTTCAGAACCTGAGTTTTGGGTTTATGTCCAGAACTGGATCAGAGACTGAGGCTACTCCACTGCTGTGACCAGACCTGCGAGAAGAACTGCAGGAGTTCAAGCCTGGGGGAGTCGATTCATTCACAGCAATGATTCATTAGGTTTAACCCCCGTTTCACAAAGACAGAGTGAACTGAGGAGGTTTTCAGTAATGATTTCATTGACTGACTGCTTTAGCTTCTAGAGATCCTACATTTAACAGCCCAAACTTAATGCGGAAAACACGAAGCTAATGTTGATTTAATCAGGTTGTTACGAGTCGAGCTTCTAAAGAAGAACCGAATCCAAACAGCGGTTCAGAGTCTCGCTCAAAATACCGGAGATCACGTGATCGCCCGAAGTGACGCTTCGCACGTCACTGAACGTAATGACGTTCAAGGCGCGTCAGTTTCCCGGGAGTATGAATATGAACTGAAATATGAACTGAAATAAAACAGTAATAGATAATTAATAATAAGTTTCTGTTTATTTCTGTGTTCAACAGATGTTCAGTCTACATGCAGATTAAACAGGGGATTTTTCACATCATCAAATATTATCAAACGTGGCTGTTTTATTTACGAGGAGAACAAAGCAGTTACACACTCAGATGAAACACATGCAGTTAAATGTAGATAAAATGACATTCAGTGAAGAGAAGAAACACAGGCAGACATCACTGTATGGAGCTCCCGTCTCAGTCTGGACGAAGCTGATGAACACAAGTGAATCAGGCGATGGAGGTGTAGTGTTTTATTAGAACAGCAGGTGGCGCAGTAGAGCTGAGGAGCTGAGAAGCACTTTGGCTTCAACTGTGTTAAAAAGTCTCGGGCTGCGTCCAGAAACCCCCAAATTTACAGCTTTTTACTACTGATCCTCCTCCTCTACTCCGAGACCCAGAAACTGGGTTTGTGGCTCCATCATGTCGCTTCTCCAAAAACCGGAGGAGGAAAGAAGCGACTTCCAGCAGAGGAGACCTGAGAGGATCCCACCCAGGAAGAGTGTTAAAGATTTAGGAGAGAGATCACTGAGTGCTCCCAGAGACCACGGGGAAATAGAGGAAGCAGCACACAAGTCCTAAACGCTCAGATTCACTAATATTACTGATCTGATACAATGAGCAGTAAAGCAGTTCTAGAAATGTAGAGTTCAGAGAGACGAACACGCTCCCCTGCTTCTCTACACCTGGATTATTTACTGAACTGAGCTGAAAAGACTGTCTGTTCAGTTCAGCTTTATTAATCACCCTATATATATATATATATATATATAGATAGATAGATAGATAGATAGCAGCTGTCACAGCTGCTGCACAGAGCAGCACGTATACAACAATTCTGTACATTTAACTTTTAATTGTGAATTATTTATATATTTAATTCAGTATTAATTCAGCACAAAAACACAAGCACACATTTCACAACACCTAAACACACCAAATGCATTTAGCCTAATGCAAAATCACTGACAAGGTATTCCAGCTGTAATAAGGGGGCTTTTGTCAAACTGGTGGTTCTCATTGTGTACAAACTGACTTCTCTCAGGAGACCCTTCTCTCTGGAGAGGGAACTTCAACGCTTAACTCAAACTCTTTTACTTATGAGCTGAGCTCTCTTCAGCTACTTCATTTTACAACCCTGTTTTCTATTTTTACAACTTCTCTCTTTCCTTCACTTCTGTGTATCGTACCGGTCACCCCTCTACAAAGGTATAAGAGAGAAGTGCTGTTTGTCTCAGCCTTAAATGCTGAGACCACCAGCTGTGTCTGGTTGGCACTGATTACCCCTCAGGGGGCTCTCTGGGGATTGGAGTCCCCTTGGGTAACTGTGCCTCGCCGCCGTCGCCCTCTGCTGGTAAGTGGCGGCCGACACATCCTTAAATGCTGTGCATCTTTACAAAAGGTGAATTTAAAAATAAAATAAAATAACATTACTTTATTTCTACACAAATTCACTTACCCCAGACTTAAGACATGTTGAAGTTTTCTCACAGTTTCTTTGTTAAATTATAGATGCGGACATGTAGAATGTGAACAAACATCTGGGCTGATAAACTACATATTGTGTTATTATCAACAATATTGAAGATTGTGTCATTTTTTCCTCCCTAAAAAGGTTTGCAGTCACAAATGATTAAGGAAACATTATAAGGTGAAAACTGCACAAACATCTGAACATTAAATGAAGCTGAGGCTGCAGTAATACTCACTGTTGACTGGTTCAGCTCTGCCGGTATGTTGTGGTATAGCAGTCTGTCCCAAGTCCAGTCAGCTCCTGAAACACATATTTCTTAATAAAATGATACAGTCAGCTACAGTTAATTCAGCGTCTCTGCTAATACATCTCAGTGTCTAATAAAACCCACAAACTCATGCTTACCTTGTGCTGCTAAAGCTAAAGATCCAGGTATGAGCAGGAGAGCAAATGTTGTCCTGCTCATCAACATCTAGACAAACAGCCGCTCCTGAAGCTGTTTAATTCTCGCTGCTCCGACTTAGTTTAGGAGGAGAGCTACTTTCAGACACTGTCCAACAATCCTTACTTCATTTCACAGAAACAAAAGTGAGTCTGGAGGTTTTAAATTCAGCTTCTTCACACTTTAATAAGAACTGATCAAATCTGGAGGTGAAGTTTAGTGAGACATGGCTAATGCAGCTCAGCTCAGCTCTTCACTCCAGCTGATCTTCACACAGCAGGAGCAGCTCAAACAGCTCAGGGCAGAAAGCCTGTGTTGTTGGATGAAGCACTAAATAAAAGTTAGTCCTTTCTTTTAGAAACGTGTAGAAAAGTGTTTTAGAGAAGTTTCTGAGTGAACTCCGTACATCACCACCCGACCACCCACATATTTTATGAATAATCCTCATTTAATGTAGCAGTGAAACCAGATCAGCACATCATCCATATTTGAACATTTGATATCTTTTCATTGGATGAAATAAAGCTTCAGATGTGAGTAAAAGAAAACACTGACAGACAGAAAGGGCTTCAGGACGTTTTCCACTGACCTTCAGAAAATGTCTCGACTGACGGACTGTTCTCAGGCCTGTTTTTAAGCTCTAATGTGGTTCTTCGTTCACTGGGTTCGTCTTTAACTCTGAGCGGTTCAGAAAGATCCAGCGTCTCATCGTCGAGGATAAATGACTCCCAGCTGTTGGGGGATTCAGGTAAATGTGGGGGGCTCTCATCAGCTCTCCTGCTGAAGGCTTTGAGGGGGGCTGGAAAGTCTGGGGCAGCAGATCTACCAGCGTCTTCTACACAGCTGTCCAGAATTTGACTTACCTGCAGTTCACCTTTCTTCTTCACAGGGTTACATTAGACTCGCAGCTCCAACTCTTCTCCAGTTTAGACACAGCTGTGGACGGAGACACTGTGGACTCTGGAGGGACAGAAGACACGATGTCCTGTCTCTCTGTTACACTTTCAGACACTGATGAAAGCTCAGAGACTTTGTGAGTCCGTACAAGGAGGAGCCTCTTCATCTGGAAGCAGTCCGAGCAGAGGCAGAGTGCCTGACTCAGGCTGAAAGAGGAGCGGCTTTTATTCAGAGACATTCAGCCGTCAAATGCCCCCAACCATCTTCATCACCATCATCATCATCACCATCATCATCACCATCATCATCATCACCACCATCATCATTATCACCATCATCATCACCATCATCACCACCATCATCATCACCATCATCACCATCATCACCATCATCATCATCATCGTCATCACCACCATCATCACCATCATCATCATCATCGTCATCACCACCATCATCATCATCATCATCATCATCATCATCATCCTCATCAGCACCATCATCATCATCACCATCATCACCATGATCATCATCATCATCACACCATCATCACCATCACCATCATCATCACACACCACCATCATCATCACCATCATCATCCTCATCATCACCATCATCACCATCACACACCACCATCATTATCCTCATCATCATCATCACTATAATCATCCTCATCATCATCAGCAGCACCATTATCATCATCACACACCACCATCATCATCACCATCTTCATCATCATCACCATCATCATCACCATCACAATCACCATCATCATCATCATCATCATCATCACCATTTTCACCATCATCACCACCATCATCATCACAAACATCATCATCATCACATCATCATCACCATCATCACCAGCATCATCATCACCATCATCACCATCATCATCGTCATCACCATCATCATCATCATCATCATCACATCATCATCATCACCATCATCATCATCACCATCATCACCATGATCATCATCATCATCCCATCATCACCATCATCACACACCATCATCATCATCACCATCATCATCATCATCATCATCAGCACCATCACACACCACCATCATCATCCTCATTATCATCATCACCATTATCATCCTCATCATCCTCATCAGCACCATTATCATCATCACACACCACCATCATCATCACCATCTTCATCATCATCACCATCATCATCATCACCATCATCACCATCACCATCATCATCATCACCATTTTCAGCATCATCACCACCACCATCATCATCACCATCATCACCACCATCATCATCATCACATCATCATCACCACCATCATCATCATCATCACCATCATCACCATCATCACCATCATCATCATCACACACCACCATCATCATCACCATCATCAGCAGCAGCAGCACCATCACACACCACTATCATCATCATCATCATCACCATTATCATCCTCATCATCATCATCATCATGGTGTGTGTGTGTGTGTGTCTGGTTACAGTGTAAAACAGTGTAAAAAAAGTGTAAAAACCTTTCAGGCTTTTTAACACAGTTGAAGCCAAAGTGCTTCTCAGCTCCTCAGCTCTACTGCGCCACCTGCTGTTCTAATAAAACACTACACCTTCATCGCCTGATTCACTTGTGTTCATCAGCTTCGTCCAGACGGAGACGGGAGCTCCATACAGTGATGTCTGCCTGTGTTTCTTCTCTTCACTGAATGTCATTTTATCTACATTTAACTGCATGTGTTTCATCTGAGTGTGTAACTGCTTTGTTCTCCTCGTAAATAAAACAGCCACGTTTGATCATATTTGATGATGTGAAAAATCCCGTTTAATCTGCATGTAGACTGAACATCTGTTGAACACAGAAATAAACAGAAACACTTCAGTGTTTTATTAGAGCTCATTTCACATCGTCTCCAGTTAAAACCCTCCAATACGGAGGAGCTTTATCAAGCACTTTTATTCTCTTTAGTCGGTTTGGAAACAACACCTGACCTTCAGAGAGAAACTGCTGCATGTTTTGTTGTCTTTTTAAACGAAAGTCCAGCAGATTCTCACATTTTCTACATTTCTATTTCATTTCAGTTTATTTTCATAAAGTGGAGCAGAAGTAATTCACTATGGTACATGTCATGTTCCACATATGATGATTTTATTTGTGTACATAAAAATATTTTAGTTAATCCTTCAAATGAATTCTGATCTGGGTCTGTCTTTTCCTCTTTTCCTCTTTTGGGAACCTGATCCAGAGCACTCTGGACCTCAGACGGGGCAAAGGTTCACCTTCCAACAAGACAGTGACTCAAGACAACACAGGAGTGGCTTAGAGACTCTGTGAACGCTCCTGAGTGTCCAACCAGAGCCCTGCTTTACACCCTATTAAAAATCTCTGGAGAGCCCTGAGAATGGCTGTCCACCGACGCCCCCATCCAACCTTACGGAGAGGATCTGCAGAGAAGAAAGGCCGAAAATCCCCAAATCCAGGTGATTTTAATAAATTTGCAGAAATTTCTAAAACTCTGTTTTCACTTTGTCGTTACAGGATAAACATGGTGCCAGTGTCTAAAGCTGTATAATTTCCTTCATAAGTCCACTTTTATTAAAGATGTTTTCTGATTAAGATTATATTAATAAAGTGTCAGAGAAAGAAAAACAATCCCAGCAACACTAAGTATAGAAAAATGTTCTCCTTTATATCTGTTATTATTTACAGTTATTAATTTGAGTTACTTTAATAAGCTGTTAAATAGTTGTAAACACTGTTTTCTTAAACTAGTTCATCATTTTCAGTTTAGAGAGTCAGAAATATTTTTATTCCGGTTTAGGAGGGACTTTTATTTTGACAGAATTTCGTTCGCTACTCTGGTCAAGTGTTGCTAGCTTCACACTGCTAGCTCGTTGCTCGGGTCTGCAGCGGGACCGGGGAACTGACGCGCCTTGAAACGTGATTGCGTAACGAAACGTCACTTCCGGCGGTCACGTGATCTGCGGTATGTTTGAGCGCGTGTTTGGACGCGGTTCTGCTTTAGAAGCTCGAGCTGTGATTCTTCACAGAGCGTCGAGCGACCGGCCCTCCTTTACAGCTTTACTCTCAGCTCTGTCTCCTTCCTCTGAGACAGCTGCTGTGACCCTGGAGCTCTCTGCTCCCTGTGCTGCTGTACAGCTCTCTGTCTCACGGAGGGTCGTCGTCTCCTCTCCCGCACCGGAGAGGGCCTGTGGGGCGTCAGTCTGGCCTGGGGGCGTCGAGGACTCCTCCACCACCACCGCCGGTTTTCACCTCTGCTGACCGGTTCGAGGTCCTCGGAGCCCAAAGAGGAACCACGCTCTCCTGTTCTCCAGCTGCCCGTGTGCTGGACGTCGCCGGCCGGCCTCCCTTGGCGCTGTTCTCCGCCCGACGCGGAGGTCCAGAAGGAGCCCTGCCGCTTCAGAAAAACCCAGACGAGAGGATCATCGTCTTCAGCCCCCTGCCCTCCTACCGACGAGTGAGCGAGCCGCTCCCCCAGCTCCTCTCGCTCCACTGCTGCTGCGGGACAGGTCCGTCCACGCTGACTCTGTAGAGAACTGGGAGAGCTTTCGGCTGTGTCCGGTCCTCTACCGCAGACATGAGCTCCACCCGGTCCGGTCTGGGTCCGGCGTTCAGGTTAGTGAGCTGGATAGTGGGCAGGTGAGTGATTTACATGATTTACTGGATTTAATCATCATTTATTCTGTGATTTCTCTGCTTGTTTTAAACAGTAATAAATCAGTGTCCCTCATAGTGTCTCAGACTAACCCTGCAGTGTGGAGACTGTCTGTCCTCCACATGGTTTATAACTGGAGCTTCAGAAAATCTGCTTTAAAAATCTTATTAGAATTAATATCAATTATTTTGCTGCACCATCATTCAGTACTACTGCTCTTAATGATATTCAGGGATTGTGCTGCTGCTGCTGCCTCCATCCTAAGAGTAGAAAACTGGTAAATGATCATCAGCCCAGATTATCAGTGTTATCCTCCTGATTTCAGTGTAAAGCCGTTTTCATCTAGAGAACGTTTCTGATCCATGAACTTTGCATTGTACATTACAGACCCTGTAGCAGTGGTCAGTGCTGGTCAGTGTCTGATCTCCAATTTCTGGATCAGTCTGCTAAGTACTGAGGTGCTTTCCTCTCTGTCTTTGGAGAGCGTGTACTTTCGTAGCATCTGTGGCAACAGCAAAGGAGAATTTTTCTAAGGCTTTATTTCTAAAAAAAAAAATAAATAAAAAAAAGTTGTTAAAGATGAGAACTTTCTGATTCCTGTACAGTGGCCAAAAAGTATTCAGTCAGCCACTAATTGTGCAAGTTCTCCTACTTAGAAAGATGAGAGGTCTGTAATGCTTTTTTCAGAGCCACTCCTTCGTTGCCCAAGCGCTGTGTTTGGGATCACTGTCATGCTGGAAGACCCAGCCATGTTCCATCTTTAATGCTCTCACTGATGGAAGGAGGATTTGGCATAAAATCTCGATACATGGCCCTGTTCATTCTTCCCTTAACACAGATCAGTCGTCCTGTCCCCTTTGCAGAAAATCAGCCCCAAAGCATGATGTTTCCACCCCCATGCTTCACAGTAGGTATGGTGTTTTAATAAGTGTTGTAATAAGAATGAATTTTGCCCTGCTGACGCCAAGGCGCTGCCTTAGGGTGCACTCCATACAATTAGTACACACTGTGTTGTATGAGCAACTTACTGTTCGGTTATGGGATGTAACCACTAGGAAGAGGCCGACTCCTTTGGATAGGCTGCGAGGGTGTTTGTACTATGAAAGACGTTATGAAGTGGTGCAGGTGCACTGCGGAACCATGCTAATTTGGTCTTCATATCCTAATATAAGGATTTAATACGTCCATGTTCACGTTATATTAAAGGTATGCTTGCTGGTCATAATGTATTGGCAATATGTTAACAGGTCTATACAGCTGTTTAAAGTAATGTAATACTGTAAACTAACGTTTATATAATCAATTATATAACTTGTTTTTCATGAGGGTGCTGTTATCAACCACTGGAATGAAGGGTCAAGGGAAGACTGTGCCTGGTGGGAGCGGTTGGCCCCCGCCTCCGTCCACGCACAGTTCCTCATTTTGTTAAAGATATAAGGGACGGGACCCCCTTTCCTGGTGAGAGTCGGCCGAGTGGAACTGCAGGTCCAGCTCGTGGTTTACTGAGACGGCTGTCTCTTACCAGGATCGAAGGGCTCTCCCGATCCAGTGAGTGGTGAGTCACAATGAGACTGGCTGTTAAACTGAAAGCGTTCTGCCAAGTTTGCTCTCGGTTTTTTTTGTTGATTGTAAAATAAAGGGACATTTTTATACGGGACCTCTGGTGTGGAACCGGAGTTATTTGACGATCCTCCCTTTGATTCAATATTTCACAAAACAGGATGCAACTCTACATTCTTCTTTCTCCAAAAGCGCGTGGGGCTTCAGATCGATGGAGATTATCAATGGTCTTGTATGTCTTCCATTTTCCTTTAATTGCTCCCACAGTTGATTTATTCACACAAAGCTGCTTGCCTATTGTTGATTCACTCTTCCCAGCCTGGTGCAGGTCTACACTTTTCTTCCTGGTGTCATTCGACAGCTCTTTGGTGTCTGTTTGAGGCTGTGGACAGATAATGAGGTCAAACAGGTGCCATTAATACAGGTAACGAGTGGAGGACAGAAGAGCTTCTAAAAGAAGTTACAGGTCTGTGAGAGCCAGAAATCTTGCTTGTTTGTGGTTGACCAAATACTTAATTTTCACCATAATTTACCATACATTTTTAAAAATCCTGCTATGTGATTTCCTGGATTTTTTTTCTCATTTTGTCGCTCATAGTTGAAGTGTACCTATGATGAAAATTAGACCCCTCTCATCTTTCTAAGTAAGAGAACTTGCACAACCAGTGGCTGACTAAATACTTTTTTGCCACCCTGCATATTACCCCAAGCAGTAATAGCCATCCGCTCTCATCAACTTTTCAGCCGTTACTGACGAGCATTTATACACTCACGACTGCTCGGATGAAGTGCTTGTTGTGCACACAAGTATTTGCATGCAGTTCTTGCCATTATGGGCAGGCGTTTATCGCTGGTGCGCCACCATGTTATGGGATCATCTACATCAAAGGTTGGTTCCTGTTCATATGCTGCCGGTTCAGCAGTAGCTCTTCAGTAATAGAGGTTCCTGATTGGTTTTGTTTTGGACAAATGGCTGCCTTTTTTATATATATTTTTATCCCTCTTTTTTGTTTAGAGCCCCAGCACTTGGAGCTTCTTGAGTAAACAATGAAGCGCTTTTGTAAATCGCTCTGGATAAGAGCATCAGCTAAATGCCGTAAATGTAAATATAGTACCACTGATATGAGGAAATGTAAATAAAACCATGCATGTCTATCATAGACTGAACAAACTCACTCGCTTTATAATATTCTATTCATAATAAACTAATATTCTGATGGAACAGACTCCTTTTACCTATTTAAAAACAGTGTATACAGAAACAACTCTGACAGAACAGCAGTATTATATCCTTTCAAAATGCATTTTAATCAAGTTTCCATTGTCCTACACTGAAGCGACTGAAGCTGATGCCCCTTTTTGGTAAAACAGTCTCTAAGCTGTTGTTTTGCACTGTGCCGCAGCACATGTTCAACCTCCTGTGTTTGTATGCGTTCTTTGATGCTGCTTCTCTCCAGGTGAAGTCGTTTCTCTGTGACTGACTTTGTGGACTTCAGCACTTCAGCAAGTGAATGATTTTCTGTGATTCACATTACGGGTGGAGCATGTTCAGCATCCCCAGTAGTTCAGAGAACAGTGTGGCCAAGAAAATGGCCTCATCACTTCCTTCAGACATCGCCAGTGTTTCACCAGCAAGTGTGCTCAGCATGATCCTCTTCACTCTCTTTGACTGCCAAGAAAGGGGTGAGAACTTTCCATTTTCTCCCATAAGAACAATCAAATGTCCTCCTCGAGTGGTCATCTGAAACATTTCCAAATGAGGCGTCACTGAATACTGTCAGTTTAAGAGCACTGTCTCTGTCTAAGTGTTGGAAATGTAGGAGTTCCTTCTTGGACTTTGCACTGTTTGCCTCATGGACTGTTTGCACAGTTACATTTTTGAAGCTTGATGCCAAGTGACCAGCATCAAACATGACCTCTGGCCTACTCTGTCCTGCTACCTAGAGGATTTGGCCTATCTTTGACCTGAGTTGGTGCTTCTCTTCCTCACAGAGGGAGGCGTCTTGTTCCAAGGCTAGTAAAGGGTCCATGTGTATGGGCTGCATGTGCTGGATGTAATTGAGTCAAAGTCTGTCCCACATAAGATTATTTATTATCTATTATCCTTTATCACATGGCTCCTCACTCTCTGTATTCACTTTTCTCTTAGTCATGGAGGAACCTGTATCAGGCTACATGTCCTCAGACTAACACCACTCTGGACAGTCCACTCTCTTATAGTTCACTTCAGCTCTGTTCTATGCACGACCCAAACCTCAGATTTTGAAGCTAAATGCTCGACAGCTAGTGTTTTCATTAATAACCCTCCAGAGTACTGTCTCTTTGACAGCTGTTTGTGTTTGTCGGTGTTTACTCTTGAGGAACATGGCGACCAGGGTGGAATGAGCTCTCCAGATGTTGTCAAGCTTGCCCGGCAGATCCAGCTGTTGTGGAGGCAGTCCAAACTCACCAGACGGAAGACGAGGCTGGAGGCTGCATGTGACTCCTTCAATTAGGCTGTCTTAATTGTAGCACAACCGGTTCAGCAGATACAGAGGGTCGTCATTACCACTCCTGCATCTGTGTCAGCGTGGCCGTTTCGAGGTCCTCAGATTTTTGACTTCATGTGCTCCGTCACAGAGGATACTCAGGACTGTGTTCTCACTGTTTCTGCTGATTCTTTTGTAAAACACTGAAGTATCGGAACCCAAAGAGTAACTCCATGGTTTCCTGTTTTCCAGCTGCATGTGTCCTGGACATCGCCAAGCAGCTTCCCTTGGCGTTGCGGCAGCATGACTCTTCAGCACCATCATACTTTACTATTCTCCTCCCGACGCAGCGAGGTCCTGAAGGAGCACTGCCGCACGCTTCTGCACACGGTTTGGAAAAAGACTTTCGCCACCTGATTGCTTACTGACGAGTGCGCTAGTCGTTCTCCCAGCTCTTCACACTGTTTTAAACTAATTCTGCCAGCCTTGCCTTAGTCCAGTGTAAGAAATGCACTATTTTAATCTGAATTATAATGTGTTTAAACATATAGATGAGGAGAGTTCTCTACAATATTTTACCACCATTCAGTAAATATATTGATGGACAGATGGATCCTCCACCTACTGCTGCTTTAATACTTGTAAGGGTCTAATATAAAATGAGTTCAGTAACAGATGGTGCCAATTTCTTTTTTTTTTTTTTTTCCCGTGTTGACCTTCAGAGCCATATCTAATAATGATTAGGACGTTTGTGAACACAAAACTGCGTAGCTGCAAATACATTAAAAAATGAGCTTGAGGATTAAATTCAGTTCTAAGTTGTTCAAAAGATTCCCCAGCCTCATTACAGGGGGCTTAGAAAATCAGTGTAATCAGCAAATAGACATCAGAGGTGATGAAACCAGTGCAGTTCAACAAATCGAGATCAAAAGGACAATTGAAAACCAGTAAGTGTGTGAATGTCACGTAGTGCACGGTCATCGTGTATTTGTGGGGTATAAAAAGTGGAATGCTGTACAGCAAGGTGTTTTTAAATCGGGCAAGTCTTCCACCGGCGTTACGTTTACTGCAGGATTAAAGTGTTTCTCTACATTCCTAAGACTGACTGAGTTGATTCTTTAAGTGTGGAGAAGCAAATCCCTCTACCACAGTTTTTCCCAATATTCCTCTGGGTCCAGAGTTTTCAGAGACAGGATCAGAAAGCAACAGAGGCGGCCGCCGTCATCCCAATGAGTGATTCTGAGTCAATTCAGGCGCTCTACTGACTCCGAGACTCTGTACCCGAGGTGACTTTAAGTAAATTAATTAGAACGCTTGCCTTATGAATTTAGAATAAACAAGAGGAGACGAGACGCCGTATTCTTAGACCTTCAGGTTACTTTAACCCGGATCCCTTTTGATATTTCCAAATTAGTTTTAGACCATTGACTTTTTGCAGTGATCCAGACTCAAAGGATGAAGATGTCCAAAGCATTGCCTTAAGATCATTTCAGTCTCTCAGTTAGAAACACTTAGAAGCTTCAGTATCCGTCAGTACAGTAAGGTTTTAGAAATAATTTTTTTTATTTTTCAGGGCTGTTCAAATTAGAGATATCGAATGTTCTAAACAAGCGAGAGTTCAGACTATACACATGAAATTAATTCATAATTATAGTGCTAATAATCATAATTGTTACTAAGTACAAAGGTGTTTAAAAGGAAGCAAGGGCTATGAGACTGTCTGACACGGTTAAGTTAAAGGCATTGGAAGTTTGCTAGGGGAGCCGGCCGTGTAGACGTAAAACAAACTTGTTTATATCTGTCTCTAGCTGCATTGTTCTCAACAACAGACATTCAATCAAAACAAACTTACATTATCTGGGAAGACAAGGATTACTCTGATTTGGTGGCTCATGAGAAACATGTAGAGAAGAACCTGGTGGAGAGGGAGAAGCAGCTTCAGGAGACATTGTTACAAGCTCAGTTAATGTACTGCCGGACTGAGACAGGGGACTCTAGAGCAGGCGTGATTGAAGGTAGGGGAGAATGTGCTTGTTCTAATTGTTTTACAAGCTTTTTGTCAAAAAAATCAGTTCAGGAGTGTGTCTTTATGCAGATCCATATGGGCTTATATTCTCTCTTCTCTCCTGTACATGTCTGTCATAGCAAAAGGGATGTTTTTATTGATTAATATTGCAGTTCCACTGGATTGAATTGTTGTGATGCTTGTGCTCTCTGCTCCCTGTGTTACTGTACAGTACTCTATCTCACTGACTGTTTGCTTTTCTGTCTGTTTACTCTTGAAAAACTTGGCGACTGCTGAGGAGTGAGATCTCCAGGTGCTCTGCAAGGAGGTTATCAAGCTTGGGTGCTGCTGCTGTTGTAGAGTCAGTCCAAACTCAACTGAAGGAAGACTAGGCTGGAGGCTGCTCTGGACAAAGAGGGTTGTTGCCTCCACTCCCGCACCGGAGAGGGCCTCCAGTATGGAGTGTGTCTGTCCCCTGCATGGTTTGTAATTGTAGCATCAGAAAACTGCATATGGGGAAGTCGCATGACTCCATTCATGGGCTCGGTTGCAGCTGGCTAGAGCTCCTGATCGAGTTTGGTCCTTATTTTATTGACTCTTTGGTTACCGGTTATTCTTTCTCCTCAGATATCAAATATTATAATTACAGTGACATTCAGGTAATAAAGCCTATTGTACTACTGGGGAATTTGGTACCGTATGTTTGGCTGTGTTCCCCGCGTCCTTGGTGAGAAATCGGAGGCTGTTGCGGTTTCATTCTGAATGCAGAATGAAGCTAAATGCTCGACAGCTAGTGTTTTCATTAATAACCTTTCAGATTTCTCCATCTCCTTCCCATTTCACCCTAAAGATCTAGAGCATGTAACAGATGATCTGCAGACTGTGCTCCAATCTTATTTTGACAGTGTCGCTCCAATCAGAATCAAACAAATTGGCTAGGAAAAGCTAGCATCGTGGTTTACTGATCACACAACCACACATGCAGTATGAACCTGGTTATTCGTAGCTGTGAGCGTCAATAGTGACACAGAATTAGAATTTCTCTAACTCCAATGTTATCAATTTGGTTGAGCGATCATCCCTACTTTATAGTCTTTATCAGCTTTGTCTTCTTTTTCTGACAGTTGTTGTGAAGCTTGTGCTCTCTGCTCTGTGTTTCTGTACAGTACTCTGTCTCACTGACCGTCGTTTGCATTTCTGTCTCTGTGTTTGCTCTGGTGCCCGTGGAGGAACAAGGTCTCCAGACTCTGCAGGGAGGTCGTCCAGCTGTTGTAGAGGCAGTCCAAACTCCACCATTGGAAGGTGGGCACAGGGTCTTTATCTCCACTCCCACACTGGAAAGGGACCCTGGAGTGTCAGTGTGGCCAGAAAAGCCAAGGGCTTCTCCACAATCACAGTTGGTTTAAACCTCTGCTTACCGGTTCGAGGTCCTTAGCTCCTCCCCCTCTCCTTCACCTGCTCCCTCGCCGAGGACAACTCCTCAGGGTGGTGTTCTCATTGTTGGAGATTCTACTTTAAAACACGACACAGTACGAGTAACCCCACAATCTCCATTTTTTCAGATGCTTGTGTCCTGTTTGTTTTCAGGCGCCTTTGGCACTAACGTTCTCCACTATTCTGTTTCTGGACACCACTAACCAACAACTGAGTGATCCGATGAGTTTACCCAGCTCCTTACGCTCCACTGCTGGCTGTGGGACAGGTGCATCAGCGCTAAATTCGTAGAGAAAGGGGAGAGCTTTCGGGAGCATCTGGACCCGAGCGACCTGGGGTCCATCGTTCTCCCCAGAAACACCAAAAAGGTGCTATTTCAGGACTGTCTGGCCCTTCCCAGTCAGGTTGGTGAAATGGATAGTGGGCAGGTAAGTGATTTGCATGATTTACTCTATTTTATAACCATTTATTTTATAATTTCTCTGTATTAAAAAGTTAAATGGTTTGTAATTTTGACATCAGAAAATTAATATTTTAACAAATTTAATCTGAATTATAATGTGTTTAAACATATAGTTGAGGAGAGTTCTCTACAATATTTTACCACCATTCAGTAAATGTATTGATGGACAGATGGATCCTCCACCTACTGCTGCTTTAATACTTGTAAGGGTTTCATATGAAAGGAGTTCAGTAACAGATATGGTGCCAATTACATTTTTTATCTGTGGGTTGACGTTCAGAACCGTATCTAATAATGTTTAGTAAGTAAGTAAAGTATACCTGAAAAAATTAGCTTGAGGATTAAATTCAGTTCTAAGTTCAAAAGATTCAAACCTTTTATCAATAAACAGATCCTTTAAGACATTTCTTCCTTTTTCTCTCCAAGATGAAAAGGCCTCATCAATGGTAGAGGGAGTGAAGGTTGTTCATCATCAGGCTGTATATAGATCATTCATTTAGTGGAAAGACTCTTCCAATCTGCAGCCAGATTTTCAGATGTTTCACAGTCTGGTTTAGTGAACAGCTAGACAAAGATTCTGGTATGGGTAGTTTTGAACAGAGCAACACGTGTAACGTGCAGAAACAGCCCTGATGTTCGAAGCCCAATAATAGCGAAAATGGTAACGATAAGCGGCTGTAGGGACCAGTGGTGGCTGTAGGGGCCAGTGGTGTCTGTAGGGGCCAGTGGTGGCTCAGTGGTTAGAGCCCTGGGATATTGATGATAGTGTTGTGGGTTCGATACCCGAGCTCTGCAAACCCCTCTTGAGCACCTTCTTTTGTGTGGGCCACAGCAATGGCTGCTCACCGCTCCAGGCATGTGTGCTCACTGTACACTGGGGGGTGTTTCAATATTGTGGGGGAATCTTTTTTAGGTGTTTCAATATTCTATGTATGTTGTTTTCAGAAACAGACAGATGGTGGCTTTTGTTAGTTTGAAACGGGTCTATCATCTTCACACCAGCCTCATCACAGGTTGCTTAAAAGTGATTAAAGTGTTTCTCTACATTCCTAAGACTGACTGATCGAGTTGATTCTTTAAGCGAGGGAAGCAAATTCCACTACCACAGTTTTGGAGGTTCCACAGAGATCCCAATATTCCTCTGGGTTCAGAGTTTTCAGAGACAGGATCAGATACCGACAGAGGCGGCCGCCGTCATCCCAATGAGTGATTCTGAGTCAATTCAGGCGCTCTACTGACTCAGAGACTCTGTACCTGAGGTGACTGTAAGTAAATTAGAAAGATTGGTTAAGAATTTGGAACACGCGGGAGGAGACGACACTCTGTATAAAAGGGATCCAGTTTGAAGTAACCCGAATATGTACACACGTTTTACTCCGTCTCTGGTCATGGATCTAAGAAATTTAGATAGAATTTAGGTATAAAAATGGTGCTAGCACCGTGATATAATGACCAGACATGTCCTCTGAAACCGATCGCTTGTAACTGTGAACGTCAATAGAGACGACCATCCCTACTTTAGTCTTTAGTATTAGCTTTGTCTTCTTTATCAGTTATTGCAGATCCAGCTAAACACATTCTAATCAATAAAATGACAAGGGTGCCCAGATTTATGCACCTGCTTTATTTCATTTAAATAATTCTTGCACATTTTCTGTAAATCCTATAAACTTCATTTCTCTTGTCAAATATTACTGTGTTCATCTGCTTTATGATGTATTAAACTGAAATTGCTGATCCGAACAGCCTATGATTAAAGGAAAGTCATCAAAATTATCTGGGGTGCCCAAACTTTTTCACACCACTGTATGCAGTATATTTAAAACGGCTTTCTTTCATTTACGCAACATTGCTAAACTCTGCAGCATACTATCCCACTGGTTACCTGTTAAATTCAGTACAGATTATAAAATACTTCTAACAATACTTCTGCTCTGATTCCAGGCTTTTTATTACCATTATTGTGGTTGTGTCTGTAACTATTTCTGCTACAGGTCTCTCACTAAACGTAAAGCTTGTTCTAATCTTCATCTTTTTCTCTCTCTCTCCTCATGTCCTGAGCTGCCTGTCTGGAGTTGCCCTTTTTTGGTTCAGTTCCTGCATCTTGGTATCCGGCCTGTTCCTCTACTCAGCAGAGTTCCAACATAACCATCCTAATCCCTAAAATATCTCTTTCTCTCTTCTCGCTCTTCATTATCTCTCTGTCCAGCACCTACTCACACTCCTTCATAACTGTATATTGTTTTTCCTTTTCTTATTGTTATACAGTGTTTGAAAGTCGGAGCAGAGTTATGTTGTTCACTTCTTCTGTGGTTTTGCTTTTTGCCTTCGAACTCTTCAGCGAGTGTGGACTTGAGGTCCTCAGCTCTTCTACTTTGCCCTGAGGGGTTGTCCTTGAGGGATGAAGCAGGTAAAGGCAGTGTTCTCATAGATGGAGATTCTACTGAAAACCACTTAAATGTATCGAGCCCGAAGAGTAACACCACTGTCTCCTGTTTTCCAGATAACGTGTCCTGGACTTGCCAGGATGGTTCCCTGGGCACTGCAGCAGCGTGATGCTTCTCCACTGTTCTCCTCCCAACACAGTGAGTTCCTGATAGTTGGCAGGTAAGTAATTTGACCTAGTTGTTTTTTTTTTTTTTTCTATTTTAATCATTTATTGTCATTTCTCTGCTTGTATTAAAATTTTATTTGGTCAGTGTCTGATCTTCAGTATCTGACACCCAGGCAGCTAAGTACTGAGGTGCTTTCCTATCGCTCTTTGAAAAGTGTGTACTGTGTCTGTCTCCCTCTGTTTGAGCACCATCTTGAGCTTCAGTTTAAGACTCTTCAACCTCTTCTGGAGTCTGATCAACACTGTTGGCTGTTGGAAATGGGGGTACACCCCTCTCACCTTGGGATCATCAGCTGTCATTGACTGGTCAGTCTGGGTTTGCTGTTCTTTAACACACTTTGTTTGAAGTTTCACAACCCTGTGTTTAAGCACTTTCCCTGTGTCTGGATAGTAGACTAGGTATGATGGACTGTTCTTGTCGTTCCTACAAAGACTCCCTTTCGCATTTTGACTCTAGCTTCTATCTGTCATGTTTGCAAGTGTAGCACGCTGCTCCAAATACTCTCCTCTTTGAAACGTTAGGCTTTCTCTCTGTCAACGTAGAGTCATTGAATACATATATAGAGCTGCTGAGGTCTCACACCTTATCCCCTGCTTACAGAGTAATGACTGTAAATGTGTTGCTGTGAACTCGGAACCATTATGTGAACAAATACATTTTACTGATCCATATGGAGATGAATCAGCCAAACATCGCTCCGTAGCTTTAACTGCTTCACCCTTAGTTTTCAGGAAGTTCACAGCCTGCATCTGAGTAATCCTCAGTAAATGTCTGAGTGGATCTCCAACACTGGATCTGTCCGAAAGCTCCTTAAATCAGTACCCTCATTTAATATTCACGAAGCTTCAGCCGCATTGGTCAGTTTATAATGCACAGTCTCGGCCAATCAGGAGCCTCCGCTGTAAAGCAGCAGCGTGGTCTTGCAGCAGTGTGCAGGGCGAACTAGTCGGTGTGACCGAGCTCTGTAGCTCCTCTGGAAGACTGAACTTTAGAAACTGCTCAAGCTGTGTGGCTGTGGGTGCCTTTAATTTTGAGTCTGAGACTCAAAGTAAGCTGCTGTTCATTTACTTTGGGAATGGCTTAGTTCTGTTGCTATGCTAGCTTTCTCCTTAGCAGTGTAGCTTCAGTGTTTACCTATGTATTACTGAATCTTCATGGTTTCTGTTATTTCTGTTTTAGGTTAGTATGGATGGTGTAATTCTGTGGATTTGTTCTAAATTTGTGTTCTTACTCAACGTCCTGGTGTTTATTGAACTACTGCTCAGAGGCTGTTGCTGTTCCTCTTTTCGTCCTTGTGGGGGCGCTAAAACCCCATAGTTTAACCTGTGGAAACGGTCAGAGGCAGGTTAAAACTGGTGTTTTGCTAGAAGCTTTGAGTGGTAATTATTAGCTTTGTTTCTCCTGCCTGTTGAGCGTATACACGTCTCTCATTGAATGAAGTCATTTAGTAGCACTAGGATATAGACCTGGAACCTTTCTGAACTTTTATTTAATGTTGTGCATGTATTCTGTTTATTTCTGAGTCTTTATTCCTCAGCCTGTCCTCAATTATTCCTCACTTATTCATCATTCACCCATAAAACTGTCCTATTTCTAATGCCCAGTGCTCCATGCTTCAATCTTACCCTTGATCTTCATGCTTTCTACTGCATAATTAGAGTGAACAAGGATTTCATGCTGTTTGAATATTTTAACACACTGCAACCATCACCACTGTGATCATTAACCTCATTCAGGTAATGAAGCCTGTTGTACTCTTTAATGGGGAACTTAGTACCACTTTTGTGGCTATGTCTTTTTATTAGCTTTGTTGTCTCGTTGTGATCCTTGTGTTCTCTGCTCCCTGTTGCTGTACAGTACTTTCTCACTGACCATTGTTTGTGTTTCTGTCTGTGTTTACTCAGAAGCGACCACAGAGGAATGAGCTCTCCAGGAGGTTGTCAAGCTATTACGGCAGATCCCGCTTCTGTTGTAGAGGCAGTCCAAATTCCACCGGCGGAAGGCGAGGCTGGAGGCTGCCTATGTCTCCTCCAATATGACAGTCTTAATTCCAGCTCTACCAGCGTGGCGGACACCGAAGGTAATCATCTCCACTCCTACACCTGAGAGGGCCTGGAATTGTCAGCGTGGTTGGGAAAAGCCGAGGACTCTTCCACCACCACAGACATTTTTCACCTCTGCTAACTGGTTCGAGAACCATAGCTCTTCACCTGCTCTGGCTCAGAGGACAGCTCCTCAGGGGCGGTGTTCTCACTGTTGGAGATTCTTCTGTAAAACACAAGTATCGACCCTAAAGAGTAATGCCACGGTCTCCTGTTTTCCAGGTGCCAGTGTCCTGGACGTCACCAGGTGGCTTTGGCACCATCTTTCTCCACTATTCTCTACTTGATGCAGCGTGGCCCTGAAGATGCACTGCTGTACACTTCTGGACAGTGTTCGGAAAAAAGGCAGACACCAGGATCATCGTCTTCTATGATCCTGACCACTTACATATGAGTAAGGGATCCACTTACAGATGAGTGAGGGATCAGTTTCCTCAGCTCTTAGCGCTCCACTGCTGGCTGCTGGACAGGTCCGTCTGCACTGACTTCGTAGAGAACTGGGAGAGCTTTCGGCCGTGTCCGGTCCTCTAACACAGAGATGAGCTTCACCTGAGCTGCCTGGGGTCCATTGTTCACTCTGGGAACATAACGAAGGTGTCAGGCCAGGACTGACTGACCCCTCCCAGTCACACTGTCAGGTTGGTGAACTGCGTAGTTGGCAGCTAAGTGATTTACTTGATCCCACCCATTTATTCTGTCACTTTTCTGCTTGTATTAAAAAGTAATAGATCAGTGTCACTCCTCAGTGTCAAATCCTGCAGTATTGAGACTGTCGTGGTTTGTAATTGTAACGTCGGAAAATCTGCTTTAAAAATCTTTTTAGAATTTAGATAAACTCTTCCTTCTTTCAGAGTACAAGCAGTTCTGCATTGAATTTGGGCTGTTAAATATATGATCTCTAGCCTCTAAAGCAGTCGTTGTCAATGAAGTTGTGACTGCTAACCTGCTTAGTTCACTAGATCTCTGTAAAACTAAATCAGGGGTGTAGGTCTGTTTATTACATTGGTGGGGGTCATAACATCGGTTCACACAGAGACCCCTGGAAGCTGAGTCTAGTCAATTTTAGGTAGGAGGGCTTTTCTCTTTCCCTTTAAGTAATCTAAGCAGTCTTGGCCAGCACCTTTTGAACAAGATTTCAGTGTAACTGACTGTACGGTAAGGTTTTTTTGGTCAGACGCAGTTCTAAAGTCTTCCACCAGCGTTACGTTTACTGCGGGATTAAAGTGTTTCTCTACATTCCTAAGACTGACTGATCGAGTTGATTCTTTAAGTGTGGAGAAGCAAATTCCACTACCACAGTTTTTCTCAATATTCCTCTGGGTCCAGAGTTTTCAGAGACAGGATCAGAAAGCGACAGAGGCGGCCGCCGTCATCCCAATGAGTGATTCTGAGTCAATTCAGGCGCTCTACTGACTCCGAGACTCTGTACCCGAGGTGACTGTAAATAAATTAATTAGACCGCTTGCCTTACGAATTTAGAATAAACGTGAGGAGACGAGACGCCGTATTCTTGGACCTTCAGGTTACTTTAACCTGGATCCCTTTGATATTTTCATTTTAACATTCGTTTTAGGACGTTGACTTTTTGCAGTGACCCGGACTCAAAGGACGAAAATGTCCAAAGCATTGCCTTAAGATCATTTCAGTCTCACAGTTGGAGACACTTAGAACTGTGTCTGTGCTGACTGGTATGGATACTGAAGTTTCTAACAGTGGAGGTTTCAGGCTTACCACTCTCAGAACATTTCTGCAGTGCTGTGAAGGTGAAATTGGGTAATAGAACAGTAAAACACCGGTTTATAGTCTCCACACATTGCCCCGTGAATTTACTAGGATGTTACTTATTGGGAGCTTTCAGTCTAAACCTACAATGTACAGATTCAGGTTTTCTGCTGCTAGTCCTAGTATAGGGAGATTTCCACTTCAAATAGACCCAGTAGAATATTCTTGATCTCACAGAGCAGAGAACCTGATGCGTCACATGGAGCTCTGTCAAATGTTGAATGGGAAAATCCTCCATTTTTACATACAGACGGTGGTGTTGACAGTATGTATGAACATATCGTGATACAAAAGATAGCAGCTGAAACAATATCAGTATCTTATGTGTACTATGATGATCAGTTTGCAGCTGTGCATGTAGTCTTGGATGAAGGACAGAGACAGTTGATTAGAGAACAGGTGAATCACATATTTCATTAGGCAAGAAAGGGAGCAGGGGGAAATGCAAGCAAAACAGCTGATGGTCTTACCATGCTCAATGTCTCATGTCCAAGGAAGCAGAAGAAGGGTTATCCAAAATGATGAATTCCCTTTTGGAAAATGAAGCCATTGTTGCATGTGAATCTTCACTGGTGAAAAGTCCTCTGAGAGCGGTAAATGCAGCAGTATATCCTGCTGGTCCAATTGTACCTAATCCGGCAAATATTGGGGTGCAATATCTGCTGGGAGTTCATTCACAGATCAGGTGGCTAGAAACAGCTATGTCAGGAAGTGCAGTAGTGCTTCAGATGGTTTCCACAAGAGCACAACAGCAGTGTAAGAAAAATGAGGATGTGTACGATGTGGATATTTCAGACTTGACACCTGACATATCTTCATCATCAAATGATGGAATTGTTCTGCAGCAGACTGATGATCAGATATTAATATTGTCTGATACTCAAGTTCTCACTAACGGAAGAAGCTTTTTGTCTAAAAAAGAATCAGTTCAGGAGTGTGTCTTATGTACAGGAGAGAAGAGAGAATATAAGCCCATATGGATCTGCATCTGTCTGTCATAACAAAAGGGACGTTTTTATTGATTTAGACTGAAAGGTCAGTGAGCTACCTGTGACCATGTTGAATGGCTAAGAGCATTGACATGTAAACAGAGTAATCCTGTCCTCCACATTTTCTATATTTCTGTTTCATTTTTGTTGTGATCCGGTTCTGCTTTAGAAGCTGGAGACATGAGTGACCGTCTCTACTTTATAGTCTTTAATATCAGCTCTGTCTTCTTTATCTGAGACAGTTGTTGTGATGCTTGTGCTCTCTGCTCCCTGTGTTACTGTACTCTCTCTCACTGACCATCGTTTGTGTTTACTTTGGAGAAACTTGGTGACCGCAGAGGAGCGAGATCTCCAGGTGCTCTGCAAGGAGGTCATCAAGCTTTATTGCTACTGTTGTAGAGGCAGTCCAAACTCCACCAACGGAAGACGAGGCTGGAGATTCCTCTAACGCTGGCCATATTAAATCCAGCACTACTGGTGTGGCGGACACAGAGGGTTATCTCCCCTCCCGCACCGCAGAGGACCTGGAAAAGCAGAGGGCTCCTCCACCACCACAGCCAGTTTTCACTTTTACTTTTCAGCTCTTCACCAGCTCCTCAGGGCGGTGTTTTTCATTGTTGGAGGTTTTACTGTAAAACACTTAAAAGCATTAAGACCAAAGAGTAACACCTCAACCCCTTTCCTTTTTTTTTTTCTTTTCTCTTCTCTCCAGGCGGTTTCAGTATCCTCATTCTCCACTCTTCTCTGCCCGATGCAGTGAGGCCCTGAAGGAGCACCGCCACACTTCTGGACACCACTTGGAAAAAGACAGGATCCAAGGGTAGGAAACTGGATAGTGGGCAGGTAATTAATTTATGTGGTTTACTCAGTTTTATAATCATTTATTCTGGTGTTTGGGCACTTCACTCATTTTTATGTTTTTAAGCTGTGTCATCTTTATGGTTTTGAATGTCTTGAGCTAGAACATTTTAATGGTCTAAATGAGTCTCTTAAATGTGCTAATTTGGTCTGATTAAGAATCCCATTTGAGCGATGTTGATATTCCCAAATACAATAAATTCTGGAGTTGCTTCTAATGCAACTGCAAATCGTACAACTAAAGCAGTTATCTTGGTACAGAGGAATTGGGAGATTACGATGTTAAACCAAGGAAGGGATGAAGAAAGGAGAATAACACATTACAACAAAAGTAAGAAATGAGAATTCTTTATTTCAGTTCACGCTCCAAATCCAAGAGATCCCAGTTTTTTTAGATTATCTAACACATCTAGTGGACTTTCAGTTACTGGTGGGATATGAATAGTCATTAATCATTTATTAATTAAATGGATCAGGGGGTGATATTTCTCAGTCAGCTGGCCGCTAGCTAGTAAGCTTAAGCTAGGTATTACCACATTGTCTTTACTCGACTGCTGGCAGCATCTTAAGCAATAAACTGAATTTCAAGTTGACAAATACTGGCTTTAGATACATTGTGAGATTACAATTACCCCATGACCTGAACTGAATTATTAGCTTTGTTTCTTCTGCCTGTTGAGCGTATACACATCTCTCTTTGAATGAAGTCATTTAGTAGCACTAGGATATAGACCTGGAACCTTTCTGAACTTTTATTTAATGTTGTGCATGTATTCTGTTTATTTCAGAGTCTTTATTCCTCAGCCTGTCCTCAATTCTTCCTCACTTATTCATCATTCACCCATAACGCTGTCCTATTTCTAATGCCCAGTGCTCCATGTTTCAGCGCCCCCCCCCTCCTTTACTGGATCTATAGGAGCAGCTAGGTCAGTATGTATTATTTGAAGTACTGCTTTTGCTCTTGATCTTCATGCTCTCTACTGCATAATGTGAAACATCATAATTACAGTGAACAAGGATTTCATGCTGTTTGAATATTGTAACACTGCAACCATCACCACTGTGATCATTGACCTCATTTAGGTAATGATGCATATTGTACTCTTTAATGGGGAACATTTTTTTTTTTTTTACCTCTCAGCTTTGTCTTCTTTATCTGAGCCAGTTGTGATCTTTGTGCTCTCTACTCCCTGTGTTACTGCACAGCACTCTCTCACTGATTGTCATCTGTATTTTTACTCAGAGGCGTCCATGGAGGAACAAGCTCTCCAGGAGGTCGTTAAGCTTGTACGGCAGATCCAGCTGCTGTTGTAGAGGCAGTCCAAACTCCACTGACAGAAGATGAGGCTGAAGGGTGCCCATGCCTCCTCCAACGCCGCCATCTTAATTCCAGCAGTACCGGCACTGCGGACACAAAGGTCGTCGTCTCCACTCTTGCAATTGAGAGGGTCTGGAAAGTGTCAGCATGGCTGGGAAAAGCAGAGGGCGTCTCCACCACCACAGCCATTTTTCATCTCTGCTAACTGGTTCAAGAACCTCAGCTCTTCACCTGCTCCGGTACAGAGGACTGCTCCTCAGGGCGGTGTTCTCACTGTTGGAGATTCTTCAGTAAAACACTGAAAAGTCTCGACCCTAAAGAGTAATGCCACGGTCTCCTGTTTTCCAGGTGCTTGTGTCCTTGATGTCACCAGGTGGCTTTGGCACCATCGTTCTCCACTATTCTCCTCCTGATGCAGTGTGGTCCTGAAGAAGCACTGCCGTACGCTTCTGGACACTGTTCTCAAAAAGCCAGACATCAGAATCATTGTTTCCTACCCCCTGACCACTGACCGCAGAGATGAGCTTCACCTGAGCCGCCTGGGGTCCATCGTTCTCTCCGGGAACATCAAGAAGGTGTCAGGCCAGGACTGACTGACCCTTCCCAGTCACACTGTCAGGTTAGTGAACTGCATAGTTGGCAGGTAAGTGATTTACATGATTAACTTGATTCCACCCATTTATTCTGTCACTTTTCTGCTTGTATTAAAAAATAATAGATCAGTGTCAGTCATAGTATTTCAGACAAATCCTGCAGTATTGAGACGGTCATGGTATGTAATTGTAACATCGGAAAATCTGCTTTAAAAATCTTATTAGAATTTATATTCCTTCTTCTATCTTTCAGAGTTCAAGCAGTTCCTCATTTCTGGCTCTCACAGACCTGTAACTTCTTTAAGAAGCTCTTCTGTCCTCCACTCGTTACCTGTATTAATGGCACCTGTTTGACCTCGTTATCTGTATAAAAGACACCTGTCCACAGCCTCAAACAGTCAGACTCCAAACCTCCAACCTGCTTAAGCCAGTACATGTCCAGACCCGTCTGAAGTGAACCACCTTAGTTCACTAGATCTCTGTGAAACTAAATCAAGGGTGTAGGTCTGTTTATTACATTGGTGGGGGTCATAAAATTGGTTCACACAGAGACCCCCTGGAAGCAGAGTCTTTTTACATTTATGATGAACTTAAAACTCTAACTGTAAAAATACAGGTAATTTCTGAATATTAAGTTATAAAAACACATACAAGTGTCCAAAGAAACACAAAGGGTAAGAGAGTAAATGTAAATGACTGCAGAATTTTAAATAGTGAAATAGATTTCAGACTGGGTGCTAACCAGCCAATTAATCCTCAGAGTCCGTATTGTCCATTTAAGTCAAGACGGGTTGCAAAGTAGTATTAAATTCACCACTGCACCCAATTTTAGGTAGGAGGGTTTTTCTCTTTCCCTTTTAGTAATCTAAGCAGTTTTAGCCAGCACCTTTTGAACAAGATTTCCCCAGATAAAGCCCTTGAGGAGTCCCCCAAATATTGCTGTTGTAGGGGAAGGCTGGATCGTGTTTGAAGACTTCTGAGAAGAAGAAAACATAATTCCTTAAGACCGTCATTTTTAGACAAAACCAGAACGTGTGCCTGTGTTGTTGAATGTAATGTGTGATAGACGTCAAACAGAATCATGTTTGAAACTAATTTTGCCAGCCTTGTCTTAGTCCAGTGTAAGGAATGTACCATTTTAAACTGAATTATAATGTGTTTAAACATATAGATGAGGAGAGTTCTCTACAATATTTTATCACCATTCAGTAAATATATTGATGGACAGATTCGAGTTGATTCTTTAATCGCGGAGAAGCAAATCCCACTACCACAGTTTTGGAGGTTCCACCGAGATCCCAATATTCCTCTGGGTCCAGAGTTTTCAGAGACCGGATCAGAAACCGACAGAGGCGGCCGCCGTCATCCCAATGAGTGATTCTGAGTCAATTCAGGCGCTCTACTGACTCCGAGACTCTGTACCCGAGGTGACTAAGTAAATTAATTAGACCGCTTGCCTTACGAATTTAGAATAAACAGGAGGAGACGAGACGCCGTAGTCTTAGACCTTCAGGTTACTTTAACCCGGATCCTTTTGATATTTAAATTTTCACATTTGTTTTAGGAACTTGACTTTTTGCAGCGATTCGGATTCAAAGGATGAAGATGTCCAAAGCATTGCCTTAAGATCATTTTAGTCTCACGGTTAGAAACACTTAGAAACTTCAGTACCCATATCAGTCAGTACGGACACAATTCTAACAGTGGATGTTTCAGGCTTACCACTCTCAGAACATTTCTGCAGTCCTGTGAAGGTGAAATTGGGTAATAGAACAGTAAAACACCGGTTTATAGTCTCCACACATTTGTCCCGTGAATTTACTAGAACGTGACTTATTGGGAGCTTTCAGTCTAAACCTACAATGTACAGATTCAGGGTTTTCTGCTGCTAGTCCTAGTATAGGGAGATTTCCACTTCAAATAGACCCAGTAGAATATTCTTGGGATCTGACAGAGCAGAGAACCTGATGCATCACATGGAGCTCTGTCAAAGGTTAAATGGGGAAATTTCTCCATTTTTACATAGTTTTATTTGTCTCCAGATGGTGTTGACAATATGTATGAACATGTCATGTGACTTACCAGTTTTTGTTGATGAAATTCCCAAACATTTCAGGTCTCTAAATGAATGATATTGGGTCAATAAAGGGGGCATCTCTGGTTAAAGTGGTGCAAGCAAAACAGCTGATGGTCTTACCATGCTCAATCTCTCATGTCCAAGGAAGCAGAAGAAGGGTTATCCAAAATGCTAAATTCCCTTTTGGAAAATGAAGCCGTTGCTGCATGTGAATCTTCACTGGTGAAAAGTCCTCTGAGAGCGGTAAATGCAGCAGTATATCCTGCTGGTCCAATTGTACCTAATCTGGCAACTATTGGGGTGCAATATCTGCTGGGAATTCATTCACAGATCAGGTGGCTCGAAACGGCTATGTCAGGATGTGCAGTAGAGCTTCAGATGGTTTCCACAAGAGCACAACAGCAGTGTAAGAAAAATGAGGATGTGTACGATGTGGATATTTCAGACTTGACACCTGACATATCTTCATCATCAAATGATGGAATTGTTCTGCAGCAGTCTGATGATCAGATATTAATATTGTCTGATTCTCACAAGTTCTCACTAAAGGAAGAAGCTTTTTGTCTAAAAAAGAATCAGTTCAGGAGTGTGTCTTATGTACAGGAGAGAAGAGGGAATATAAGCCCATATGGATCTGCATCTGTCTGTCATAACAAAAGGGTCGTTTTTATTGATTAATATTGCAGTTCCACTGGATTTAGAATGAAAGGTCAGTGATCTACCTGTGACCATGTTGAATGGCTAAGAGCATTGACATGTAAACAGAGTAATCCTGTCCTCCACATTTTCTATATTTCTATTTTATTTTTGTTTTGATGCGGTTCTGCTTTAGAAGCTCGAGACCTGATTCAACACAGATCGCAGAGCAACCGTCTCTACTTTATAGTCTTTAATATCAGCTCTGTCTTCATCTGAGACAGTTGTTGTGATGCTTGTGCTCTCTGCTCCCTGTGTTACTGTACAGTACTCTCTCTCACTGACCATCGTTTGTGTTTACTTTGGAGAAACTTGGTGACCGCAGAGGAGCGAGATCTCCAGGTGCTCTGCAAGGAGGTCGTCAAGCTTTACTGCTACTGTTGTAGAGGCAGTCCAAACTCCACCAAGGGAAGACGAGGCTGGAGATTCCTCTAACGCTGGCCATATTAAATCCAGCACTACTGGTGTGGCGGACACAGAGGGTTATCTCCCCTCCCGCACCGCAGAGGACCTGGAAAAGCAGAGGGCTCCTCCTCCACCACAGCCAGTTTTCACCACTACTTTTCAGCTCTTCACCTGCTCCCTCACCGAGGACAGCTCCTCAGGGCGGTGTTTTTCATTGTTGGAGGTTTTACTGTAAAACACTTAAAAGCATTAAGACCAAAGAGTAACACCTCAACCCCTTTCCTTTTTTTTTTTTCTTTTCTCTTCTCTCCAGGCGGTTTCAGTATCATCATTCTCCACTCTTCTCTGCCCGATGCAGTGAGGCCCTGAAGGAGCACCGCCACACTTCTGGACACCACTCGGAAAAAGACAGGATCCCAGGGTAGGAAACTGGATAGTGGGCAGGTAATTAATTTATGTGGTTTACTCAGTTTTATAATCATTTATTCTGGTGTTTGGGCGCTTCACTCATTTTATGTTTTTAAGCTGTGTCATCTTTATGGTTTTGAATGTCTTGAGCTGGAACATTTTAATGGTCTAAATGAGTCTCTTAAATGTGCTAATTTGGTCTGATTAAGATTCCCATTTGAGCGATGTTGATATTCCCAAATACAATAAATTCTGGAGTTGCTTCTAATGCAACTGCAAATCGTACAACTAAAGCAGTTATCTTGGTACAGAGGAATTGGGAGATTACGATGTTAAACCAAGGAAGGGATGAAGAAAGGAGAATAACACATTACAACAAAAGTAAGAAATGAGAATTCTTTATTTCAGTTCACGCTCCAAATCCAAGAGATCCCAGTTTTTCTTTTCTGTTAGATTATCTAACACATCTAGTGGACTTTCAGTTGGTTGAAGCAGATATGAATAGTCATTAATCATTTATTAATTAAACAGATCAGGGGGTGATATTTCTCAGTCAGCTGGCCGCTAGCTAGTAAGCTTAAGCTATGTATTACCACATTGTCTTTACTCGACTGCTGGCAGCATCTTAAGCAATAAACTAAATTTCCAGTTGACAAATACTGGCTTTAGATACATTGGGAGATTACAATTACCCCATGACCTGAACTGAATTATTAGCTTTGTTTCTCCTGCCTGTTGAGCGTATACACATCTCTCTTGAATGAAGTCATTTAATAGCACTAGGATATAGACCTGGAACCTTTCTGAACTTTTATTTAATGTTGTGCATGTATTCTGTTTAGTCTTTATTCCTCAGCCTGTCCTCAATTCTTCCTCACTTATTCATCATTCACCCATAACGCTGTCCTATTTCTAATGCCCAGTGCTCCATGTTTCAGCGCCCCCGCCCCCTTTACTGGATCTATAGGAGCAGCTAGGTCAGTATGTACTATTTGAAGTACTGCTTTTGCTCGTGCATCAGGTTCTGTTTCTACTCTGAGTAGATTTTTCTTGTCTGCAGACTTCACAGTTCAGTTTATCAATCTTACCCTTGATCTTCATGCTCTCTACTGCATAATGTGAAAGTTTTCATAATTACAACGAACAAGGATTTCATGCTGTTTGAATATTGTAACACTGCAACCATCACCACTGTGATCATTGACCACATTAATAAAGCTTATTGTACTCTTTAATGGGAAATTGGTACCTTTTTTTTTGGCTTCTTTATCTGAGCCAGTTGTGATCTTTGTGCTCTCTACTCCCTGTGTTACTGCACAGTACTCTCTCACTGATTGTCATCTGTATTTTTACTCAGAGGCGTCCACGGAGGAACAAGCTCTCCAGGAGGTCGTTAAGCTTGTACGGCAGATCCAGCTGCTGTTGTAGAGGCAGTCCAAACTCCACTGACAGAAGATGAGGCTGAAGGGTGCCCATGCCTCCTCCAATGCCGCCATCTTAATTCCAGCTGTACCGGCATTGCGGACACAGGCCGTTGTCTCCACTCCCGCAACTGAGAGGGTCTGGGAAGTGTCAGCGTGGCTGGAAAAAGCAGATGGCGTCTTCACCACCACAGCTGGTTTTCACCTCTGCTAACTGGTTCAAGAACCTCAGCTCTTCACCTGCTCCGGGGGACAACTCCTCAGGGCGGTGTTCTCACTGTTGGAGATTCTTCTGTAAAACACTGAAAAGTATCGACCCTAAAGAGTAATGCCACGGTCTCCTGTTTTCCAGGTGCTCGTGTCCATGATGTCACCAGGCGGCTTTCTCCACTATTCTCCTCCTGATGCAGTGTGGTCCTGAAGAAGCACTGCTGTACGCTTCTGGACACTGTTCTCAAAAAGCCAGACATCAGAATCATTGTTTCCTACCCCCTGACCACTGACCGCAGAGATGAGCTTCACTTGAGCCGCCTGGGGTCCATCGTTCTCTCCGGGAACATCAAGAAGGTGTCAGGCCAGGACTGACTGACCCTTCCCAGTCACACTGTCAGGTTAGTGAACTGCATAGTTGGCAGGTAAGTGATTTACATGATTTACTTGATTCCACCCATTTATTCTGTCACTTTTCTGCTTGTATTAAAAAGTAATAGATCAGCGTCACTCATAGTATTTCAGAGAAATCCTGCAGTATTGAGACGGTCATGGTATGTAATTGTAACATCGGAAAATCTGCTTTAAAAATCTTATTAGAATTTATATTCCTTCTTCTATCTTTCAGAGTTCAAGCAGTTCCTCATTTCTGGCTCTCACAGACCTGTAACTTCTTTAAGAAGCTCTTCTGTCCTCCACTTGTTATCTGTATTAATGGCACCTGTTTGACCTCGTTATCTGTATAAAAGACACCTGTCCATAGCCTCAAACAGTCAGACTCCAAACCTCCAACCTGCTTAAGCCAGTGCATGTCCAGGCCCGTCTGAAGTGAACCACCTTAGTTCACTAGATCTCTGTGAAACTAAATCAAGGGTGTAGGTCTGTATTACATTGGTGGGGGTCATAAAATTGGTTCACACAGAGACCCCCTGGAAGCAGAGTCTTTTTACATTTATGATGAACTTAACTCTAACTGTAAAAATACAGGTAATTTCTGAATATGAAGTTATAAAAGAACATACAAGTGTCCAAAGAAACACAAAGGGTAAGAAAGTAAATGTAAATGACTGCAGAATTTTAAATAGTTAAATAGATTTCAGACTGGGTGCTAACCAGCCAATTAAGTCCATATTGTCTATTTAAGTCAAGACAGGTTGCAAAGTAGTATTAAATTTACCACTGTACCCAATTTTAAGTAGGAGGGTTTTTCTCTTTCCCTTTAAGTAATCTAAGCAGTCTTAGCCAGCACCTTTTGAACAAGATTTCCTCAGATAAAGCTTTTGAGGAGTCCCACCCAATATTGCTGTTGTAGGGGAAGGCTGGATCGTCTGTTTGAAGACTCCTGAAAAGAAGTAAAAAACATAATTCCAAAAGACCGTCATTTTTAGACAAAACCAGAACGTGTGCCTGTGTTGTTGATTCTGTTTGACGTCTATCTCGCATTAAATTCATGTTTCAAACTAACTCTGCCAGCCTTATCTTAGTCCAGTGTAAGAAATGCACTATTTTAAACTGAATTATAATGTGTTTAAACATATAGATGAGGAGAGTTATCTACAATATTTTACCACCATTCAGTAAATATATTGATGGACAGATGGATTCTCCACCTACTGCTGCTTTAATACTTGTAAGGGTTTCATATGAAAGGAGTTCAGTAACAGATATGGTGCCAATTATTTTTTTTTGATCTGTGGGTTGACGTTCAGAACCGTATCTAATAAAGACAAGGAAGTTTGTGGACACAAAACTACGTAGCTGCGAATACCTGAAAAAATGAGCATGAGGGTTAAATTCAAAGTTCAAAAGATTCAAAGCTTTTATCAATAAACAGATCCTTTAAGACATTTCCTCCTTTTTCTCCTCAAGATTGAAACAATGCACAGAGAAGCAAATCCCACTACCACAGTTTTGGAGGTTCCACCGAGATCCCAATATTCCTCTGGGTTCAGAGTTTTCAGAGACAGGATCAGAAAGCGACAGAGGCGGCCGCCGTCATCCCAATGAGTGATTCTGAGTCAATTCAGGCGCTCTACTGACTCCGAGACTCTGTACCCGAGGTGACTGTAAGTAAATTAATTAGACCGCTTGCCTTATGAATTACGGGCCTCCAAATTTTTAGACATTCAGGTTACTTTAATCAGGATCCATTTAAATATTTTTATTTTCAAATTTGTTTTATACCATTTGACTTTTTGCAGCGATCCGGATTCAAAGGATGAAGATGTCCAAAGCATTGCCTTAAGATCATTTCAGTCTCACAGTTAGAAATACTTAGAAACTTCAGTACCCATATCCGTCAGTACGGACACAGTTCTAACAGTGGATGTTTCAGGCTCACCACTCTCAGAACATTTCTGCAGTGCTGTGAAGGTGAAATTGGGTAATAGAACAGTAAAACACCGGTTTATAGTCTCCACACATTGCCCCGTGAATTTACTAGGACGTGACTTACTGGGAGCTTTCAGTCTAAACCTACAATGTACAGATTCAGGCTTTTCTGCTGCTAGTCCTAGTATAGGGAGATTTCCACTTAAAATAGACCCAGAAGAATATTCTTGGCATCTGACAGAGCAGAGAACCTGATGTGCACATGGAGCTCTGTCAAAGGTTGAAACAGTTTTATTTGTCTCCAGATGGTGTTAATATGTATGAACATATCATGGTAGAAAAGATACCAGCTGAAACAATATCCATATCTTAGAGTGGTATGAAAAAGTTTGGGTACCCCTGATAATTTTGATTTTCCTTTATAAATCATTGACTGTTCGGATCAGCAATTTCAGTTAAATAGATCATAAAGCAGATGAACACAGTGATATTTGAGAAGAGAAATTATGTTTATAGGATTTACAGAAAGTGTGCAAAAATTATTTATTTAAACAAAATTAGGCAGGTGCATAACACCCCAACAGAAACATTACATCAATATTTAGTAGATCCTCCTTTTGCAGAAATAACAGCCGTTAAACGCTTCCTATAGCTTCCAGTGAGAGTCTGGATTCTGGTTGAAGGTATTTTGGACCGTTCTTCACAAAATGCAACATTGCTAAACTCATACAATCAGCATACTATCCCAGGGGGAAGCTGAGAAGCTGGGGCATGTGTTCAGAACCTCAAGGCTAGACTACTGCAGTACTGTAGGCTGGAAGTTCAGGTAAAGCTCTTCATAAGCTCCAGCTTGTTCAGAATGCTGCTGCCAGGGTACGAACTAGAGCTAGGAAATCTGATCATATTAGTCCAGTTCTTTCATCCTTACACTGGTTACCTGTTAAATTCGCTACAGATTATAAAATACTTCTAACATATTAATCTCTCAATGGTCTGACCCCACATTATCTGGAGGAACTTCTTACACCTTACAGCCCTCCACGTACACTCCACTCGCAAGATGCTGGCCTATTATCAGTCCCACGTATTAGAAAAACCAGTGCAGGAGGAAGAGCAGTCTTTTATAAAGCCCCAACTTTGGAACAAGCTCCCTGTTAATATCCGGGAATCAGACCCACTCTCAGTCTTTAAATCTAGATGAAACACTTCTCTCTTTACACCAGCTTTCAGAGAACTCTCCAGTTCTGTGTTCTGTCCTGCTCTGATTACATTTCACCACTGTTCTGTCCTGCTCTGATTCCAGGCTTTTTATTACCATTATTGTGGTTGTCTGTAACTATTTCTGCTACAGGTCTCTCACTAAACGTAAAGCTTGTTCTAATCTTCATCTTTTTCTCTCTCTCCTCATGTCCTGAGCTGCCTGCCTGGAGTTGCCCTTTTTTGGTTCAGTTCCTACGTCTTGGTATCAGGCCTGTTCCTCTACTCAGCTTCAACACAACAGGAGGTGTCCATGTTCCGGAATCAGGCCTGTCTCTCTACTCAGCATGGACTTTAACATGAACACTGAGCAAATGTCCAGCACCTTCTCATACTTCATAACCTGCTCCTACATTAGCTATAGCTCTTCATTATCTCTGTCCAGCACCTACTCACACTCCTACTTCATAACCTGCTCCTACATTAGCTATAGCTCTTCATTATCTCTCTGTCCAGCACCTACTCACACTCCTACTTCATAACCTGTTCCTACATTAGCTATAGCTCTTCATTATCTCTCTGTCCAGCACCTTCTCACACTCCTACTTTATAACTGTATATTATTTGTTTTCTTATTATTGTACAGTGCTTGAAAGTCGGAGCAGAGTTCTGTTATTCACTACTCTGCTTTGACTGTCTGCGGTTTTGCTTTTATGCCTTCAAACTCTTCAGCGAGTGTGGACTTGCGTTCTGACCCGAGAAGCTTGGAGATGTTCGTTTTCAAAGCACAGAGGATCTCTTCATCTCTCCATGTCTGTTAGCTTAGATGGTGAGGTTGATCTACCGCTGTGATCATTGACCACATTGAGGTAATAAAGCCTATTGTACTCTTGTACCACTTTTGTGGCCGTGTCTTCTTTTTATTAGCTTTGTCTTCTTAATCTGAGCCAGTTGTGATCCTTGAGGTCTCTGCTCCCTGTGTTACTGTACAGTACTCTGTCTCACTGACCGTCGTTTGTGTTTCTGTCTCTGTGTTTTAATCAGTGGAGTAAACAAGCTCTCCAGGAGGTCGTCAAGCTATTACGGCAGATCCAGCTTTTGTGCTGTCCAAACTCCACAGACGGAAGATGAGGCTGAAGGCTGGCCGTGACTCTTTCAACCCCTCCAACTTAATTCCAGCTCTACCGGCGCAGCGGACACAGAGGGTTATCTACACTCCTGCACCTGAGAGGCCCTGGAAGCGTCACCGTGGCTGGGAAAAGAAGAGGGCTCTTCCACCACCACAGGCTCTTTCACATCTGCTAACTGGTTCGAGGACCTCAGCTTTTCACCTGCTCCAGCACCGAGGCCGACTCCTCAGGGTGGTGTTCTCACTGTTGGAGATTCTTCTGTAAAACACTGAAAAGTATCGACCCTAAAGAGTAATGCCACGGTCTCCAGTCTCCACGGTTTCCAGTTGCCCGTGTCTCCACTATTCTCCACCTGATGCAGCGTGGCCCTGAAGCACTGCCGTACGCTTCTGGACAGTGTTCGGAAAAAGCCAGACACCAGGATCATCGTCTTCTACCCCCTGACCACTTACAGATGAGTGAGGGATCAGTTTCCTCAGCTCTTCGCGCTCCACTGCTGGCTGCGGGACAGGTCCATCTGCACTGACTTCGTAAACACAGCTTTTGGCTGTGTCCGGTCCTCTAACACAGAGATGAGCTTCACCTGAGCCGGCTGGGGTCCATCATTCTCCCCGGGAACATCAAGAAGGTGCCAGGGCAAGACTGACTGGCCCTTCCCAGTCACACTGTCAGGTTAGTGAACTGCATAGTTGGCAGGTAAGTGATTTACATGATTTACTTGATTCCACCCATTTATTCTGACACTTTTCTGCTTGTATTAAAAAGTAATGTTTATTACATTGGTGGGGGTCATAAAATCGGTTCATACAGAGACTCCTGGAAGCTCAGTGTTTCTGCATTTAGGATTAACTTAAGACTCTAACTGTAAAAATACAGGTAATCTCTGAATATGAAGTTATAAAAGCACATACAAGTGTCCAAAGAAACACAAAGGGTAAGAGAGTAAATGTAAATGACTGCAGAATTTTAAATAGTGAAATAGATTTCAAACTGGGTGCTAACCAGCCAGTTAATCCTCAGAGTCCATATTGTATATTTAAGTCAAGACGGGTTGCCAAGTAGTATTAAATTTACCACTGCACCCAATTTTAGGTAGGAGGGTTTTCTTTCCCTTGAAGTAATCTAAGCAGTCTCGGCCAGCACCTTTTGAACAAGATTTCAGTGTAACTGACTGTACTGCAAGGTTTTTTTTTTTTTTTCACCAAGATCCCAATATTCCTCTGGGTCCAGAGTTTTCAGAGACAGGATCAGAAACAGACAGAGGCGGCCGCAGTCATCCCAATGAGTGATTCTGAATCAATTCAGGCGCTCTACTGACTCCGAGACTCTGTACCCGAGGTGACTGTAAATAAATTAATTAGAACGCTTGCCTTATAAATTTAGAATAAACTGGAGGAGACGAGATGCCGTATTCTTAGACTTTCAGGTTACTTTAACCTGGATCCCTTTGATATTTTCATTTTCAAATTAGTTTTAGGCCATTGACTTTTTGCAGCGATTCGGACTCAAAGGATGAAGATGTCCAAAGCATTGCCTTAAGATCATTTCAGTCTCACAGTTAGAAACACTTAGAAACTTCAGTATTCGTCAGTACGGTAAGGTTTTACAAATAAATGTTATTTTTCAGGGCTGTTCAAATTAGAGATTTTGAATGTTCTAAACTAGCGAGAGTTCAGACTATACACGTGAAATTAATTCATAATTATAGTGCTAATAATCATAATTGTTACTAAGTATAAAGGTGTTTAAAAGGAAGCAAGGGCTATGAGGCTGTCTGACACGGTCAAGTTAAAGACATTGGAAGTTTGCTGGGGGAGCCGGCCGTGGAGACGTAAAACAAACTGGTTTATATCTGTCTCTAGCTGCATTGTTCTCAACAACAGACATTCAAGCAAAACAAACTTGCATTATCCGGGAAGACGAGGATTACTCTGATTTGGTGGCTCATGAGAAACATGTAGAGAAGAACCTGGTGGAGAGGGAGAAGTAGCTTCAGGAGACGTTGTTACAAGCTCAGTTAATGTACTGCCGGACTGAGACAGGGGACTCTGGAGCAGGCGTGATTGAAGGTAGGAGAGAATGTGCTTGTTCTAATTGTTTTTAAAGCTTTTTGTCAACAAAAAAAAGAATCAGTTCAGGAGTGTGTCTTAGATGCAGATCCACATGGGCTTATATTCTCTCTTTTCTCCTGTACGTGTCTGTCATAACAAAAGGGACGTTTTATTGATTAATATTGCAGTTCCACTGGATTTAGAATGAAAGGTCAGTGATCTGCCTGTGACCATGTTGAATGGCTAAAAGCATTAACATTTAAACACAGTAATCCTGTCCTCCACATTTTCTATATTTATATTTTATTTTAGTTTGGATGCGGTTCTGCTTTAGAAGCTTGAGACATGATTCCACACAGAGCGTCGAGGGACCGTCCCTCCTTTATAGTCTTTAATATCAGTTCTGTCTTCATCGGAGACAGTTGTTGTGATGCTTGTGCTCTCTGCTCCCTGTGTTACTGTACAGTCTCACTGACTGTTTGCTTTTCTGTCTGTGTTTACTCTTGAAAAACTTGGCGACTGCTGAGGAGTGAGATCTCCAGGAGCTCTGCAAGGAGGTTATCAAGCTTGGGTGCTGCTGCTGTTGTAGAGGCAGTCCAAACTCAACTGACGGAAGACTAGGCTGGAGGCTGCTCCAGACACAGAGGGTTGTTGCCTCCACTCCCGCACCGGAGAGGGCCTGCAGTATGGAGACTGTCCCCTGCATGGTTTGTAATTGTAGCATCAGAAAACTGCATATGGGGAAGTCGCATGACTCCATTCATGGGCTCGGTTGCAGCTGGCTAGAGCTCCTGATCGAGTTTGGTCCTTATTTTATTGACTCTTTTTGGTTACCGGTGCAGTTAAGGATGTTTCTCAGCAGGAAACCTTTGCCTTTTACTCCAAACTTGTCACCAGCAGAAACGATTCTTTCTCCTCAGATATCAAATATTATAATTACAGTGACATTCAGGTAATAAAGCCTATTGTACTCTAGGGGAATTTGGTACCGTATGTTTGGCTGTGTTCCCCGCGTCCTTGGTGAGAAATCAGAGGCTGTTGCGGATTCATTCTGAATGCAGAATGAAGCTAAATGCTCGACAGCTAGTGTTTTCATTAATAACCTTCCAGATTTCTCCATCTCCTTCCCATTTCACCCTAAAGATCTAGAGCATGTAACAGATGATCTGCAGACTGTGCTCCAATCTTCTTTTGACAGTGTCGCTCCAATCAGAATCAAACAAATTGGCTAGGAAAAGCTCGCATCGTGGTTTACTGATCACCCGACCACACATGTAGTATGAACCTGGTTATTCGTAGCTGTGAGCGTCAATAGTGACACAGAATTAGTTTCTTTAACTCCAATGTTATCAATTTGATTGAGCGATCATCCCTACTTTATAGTCTTTAATATCAGCTTTGTCTTCTGTATCTGACAGTTGTTGTGATGCTTGTGCTCTCTGCTCCCTGTGTTTCTGTACAGTACTCTGTCTCACTGACCGTCGTTTGCGTTTCTGTCTCTGTGTTTACTCTGGTGCCCGTGGAGGAACAAGGTCTCCAGACTCAGCAGGGAGGTCGTCCAGCTGTTGTAGAGGCAGTCCAAACTCCACCATTGGAAGGTGGGCACAGGGTCTTTATCTCCACTCCCACACTGGAAAGGGACCCTGGAGTGTCAGTGTGGCCAGAAAAAAAGCCAAGGGCTTCTCCACAATCACAGTTGGTTTAAATCTCTGCTTACCGGTTGGAGGTCCTCAGCTCTTCCCCCTCTCCTTCACCTGCTCCGTCACAGAGGACAACTCCTCAGGGTGGTGTTCTCATTGTTGGAGATTCTACTTTAAAACACGACACAGTACGAGTAACCCCACAATCTCCATTTTTTCAGATGCTTGTCCTGTTTGTTTTCAGGCGCCTTTGGCATTAACGTTCTCCACTATTCTGTTTCTGGACACCACTAACCAACAAGTGAGTGATCCGATGAGTTTACCCAGCTCCTTACGCTCCACTGCTGGCTGCGGGACAGGTGCATCAGCGCTAAATTCGTAGAGAAAGGGGAGAGCTTTCGGGAGCATCTGGGGTCCATCGTTCTCCCCAGGAACACCAAAAAGGTGCTACGTCAGGACTGTCTGGCCCTTCCCAGTCAGGTTAGTGAAATGGATAGTGGGCAGGTAAGTGATTTACATGATTTACTCTATTTTATAACCATTTATTTTATCATTTCTCTGTATTAAAAAGTTAAATAGTTTGTAATTTTGACATCAGAAAATTAATATTTTAACAATTTTAATCTGAATTATAATGTGTTTAAACATATAGATGAGGAGAGTTCTCTACAATATTTTACTACAATTCAGTAAATATATTGATGGACAGATGGATCCTCCACCTACTGCTGCTTTAATACTTGTAAGGGTTTCATATGAAAGGAGTTCAGTAACAGATATGGTGCCAATTACATTTTTTATCTGTGGGTTGACGTTCAGAACCGTATCTAATAATGTTTAGTAAGTAAGTAAAGTTTGTGGACACAAAACTACGTAGCTGCAAATACCTGAAAAAATGAGCTTGAGGATTAAATTCAGTTCTAAGTTCAAAAGATTCAAACCTTTTATCAATAAACAGATCCTTTAAGACATTTCCTCCTTTTTTTCTTCAAGATGAAAAGACCTCATTAATGGTAGAAGGAGTGAAGGTTGTTCATCAGGCTGTATATAGATCATTCATTTAGTGAAAAGACTCTTCCAATCTGCAGCCAGATTTTCAGGGACTATTTCACAGTCTGGTTTAGTGAACAGCTAGACAAAGATTCTGGTATGGGTAGTTTTGAACAGAGCAACACATGTAACCTGCAGAAACAGCCCTGATGTTCGAAGCCCAATAATAGCGAAAATGGTAACGATAAGCGGCTGTAGGGGCCAGTGGTGGCTGTAGGGGCCAGTGGTGGCTCAGTGGTTAGGGCCCTGGGATATTGATGATAGTGTTGTGGGTTCGATACCCGAGCTCTGCAAACCGCTCTTGAGCACCTTCTTTTGTGTGGGCCGCAGCAATGGCTGCTCACCGCTCCAGGCATGTGTGCTCACTGTCCACTGGGGGGTGTTTCAATATTGTGGGGGAATCTTTTCAGGTGTTTCAATATTCTATGTATTTGTTGTTTTCAGAAACAGACAGATGGTGGCTTTTGTTAGTTTGAAACAATGAGGTCTATCATCTTCACACCAGCCTCATCACAGGTTGTTTACTGCAAGATTAGTGTTTCTCTACATTCCTAAGACTGACTGATCGAGTTGATTCTTTAAGCGAGGGAAGCAAATCCCACTACCACAGTTTTGGAGGTTCCACCGAGATCCCAATATTCCTCTGGGTTCAGAGTTTTCAGAGACAGGATCAGAAAGCGACAGAGGCGGCCGCCGTCATCCCAATGAGTGATTCTGAGTCAATTCAGGCGCTCTACTGACTCCGAGACTCTGTACCCGAGGTGACTGTAAGTAAATTAATTAGACCGCTTGACTTATGAATTTAGAATAAACGGGAGGAGACGGGACGCTGTATAAAAGGGATCCCGGTTAAAGTAACTTGGAACACTTAAAGTCTCTGCCCTAAAACTAATTTGAAAATTTAAGGAATCTGGATTTTGTCTTGGAATATTTTGATTCTCAGGGTTGATTTTTAAAATGTTTAAAATTCAAAGATTTTTAGGACAAGGTTTTGGAAATGATTTATCTCTCAGGGCTGTTCAAATTAGATTATTATTTTTTAAAATAGTTTTGTGATGATGGCTTAATTTACAAAATATCCAGAAGTTTTTTTTTTGCAGACAACAGGATGCAATCACAGTGGCTGTTTTTTGAGAGAAGTCATTCCATGGTGCGAGCAGCTTTTTCAGTGCCGACAGACTCCAAACACTCCATACAGAGCGACGATTGGATCATGGTGAAGGACTTCAGGAGGAAATTGTATCACCTCGATAGTTGGGGCCTTGGCAGGTTCTTCACGTCACACAAACTGCTGTTCTAGTAGCAGAAAGGGATTCTTGGGTTCCTTGTTCACACTGCAGGAAAGTTCACATGCCCGATCCGAGTGCAGATGGTGTACAGTACTCTCTCACTGACGTCGTTTGTTTGTGTTTACTCTCTAGAAACACTGCGACCGCGGAGGAACGAGCTCTCCAGGCACTCTGCAAGGAGTTCATCAAGCTTGACCGACTGCTGCTGTTGTAGAGGAACTCCTCCAACCCGGCTGTCTGTGTCCATTACGCCGGCAGTGCTGGAATTAAGAGGGTCGTCGTCTCCACTTTACCTCTGCTAACTGGTTCGAGGTTATCAGTTCTTCAAGCTTTACCTTCACCTGCTCCAGCACAGAGTACAGCTCCTCAGGGTGGTGTTCTCACTGTTGGAGATTCTTCAGTAAAACACTGAAAAGTATCGGAGGCCAAAGAGTAACACCACAGTCTCCTGTTTTCCAGCTGCCTGTGTCCTGGATGTCGCCAGTCAGCTTCTGCACTTGTCGTCTCTTTCCAATGCCACTCTGAAAAAGACAGATGGCAGAATAATCTACCCAGCTCTTCTCGCTCCACTGCTGGCTGCAGGACCAGTCCCTCAGTGCTGAATTTGTCTGAAAGCGAGAGCTTTTGGAAACGTCTGGTCCTCTATTGCTCTTCCCAGTTACACCTGTCAGGTTAATAAACTGGATAGTGGGCAGGTAATTGATTTACATAACTCTTGTTTCAGGGATAGATGATAAGTATCTGGCCAATGTCTTTCTCAAACCACAATAGTATTTTTTTACTAAGATAAAAATGACTACAGAGCAGCTCGAACACAAATTTACTGCACATTATGAGTTCAGTTCTCAATTTAGGAGTAAATAAACAGACAGGGTTCAGAGGACGAGCCGAGTTTTGTGGGGAGCAGTGAAGGGTTTCTTGAGGAATAATTCTTTTGGGTTTGCTTCTTGGTAACAGAAATGGCCTAGGCCGCAAGTATCTGCCCTTTAAACTTGAAGCACTTGAAAGGTCCAATCAACAGTCTCTCTTTCTGGTGATATGGCAACACACATAGTCTCCACTTATATTCCAGTGGTGGACTACTTTAGGTATTTGGGGGTAGCCTTGCATTCCTCATTGAGTGACTGTCCTTAAAAATTTCAGTGGTATACTAAAACAAATTAAAATGAATACACTCAATTAGACACGCGACAGGATTGTAGTGGTAAAATAAATATTCTGCCTAGACTGAATTTCTGTAGTTATAGGATTTATATGACCTTTGCCCCTGCCTATACAAATATTGGGATACACTCTAAGGTACTATCCATGTACATTTGGAATGGTAAATTACCTCAAAAGAAATGATCTACTTTATAGAGGTGTAATTCAGATGGTGGTCTTGGATTTCTAGATTTTGAAATGTATGCTCAGGCATTTACCTTAAAACCTTGATCAACATGCCTGAATCAAAGTGCTCATAATTCATGCAGCTCAATAGAGGCTCTGGTAGCCCCATATAAATTACAAGGTCTTATATTTTGGGATGTTCTCACTAGATTTTGGACCCATAATTTCACACCTTATATTAATTTGGCATTAACAGTTGTTAGGCAAATAATCTCTAATATGCATGAGTTCTCTACACTCTTTCATAATCATACTTTACTGATGGCCCTTCCCCCAGTAGAAGAGCAAAGAAGTTCGATCTCCAGGCGATATCTGCAGTAAAAAAATGGGTTAAGATCTTTCCAGGCTCTCAAAGAGCAATGTAATGCGTCCAGCACCTCTTTCTTTCTCCTCCCTTACCTTCTTGGTGAAGGAAAAAAAGACTCTTAATCTGTGCTCTAACCGCTGCAAAAAATAAATACTTTATATATTCATTTTTTGTATGTTTTTTATGGGGGGGGGGTATTTTAAAGAATGAGAAATATAATTACAGAGTTCTCTCACAACAAATCTTATACAAATCACTGTTATAAATAAAACTTTCCTCAATAAGAGTGGGAAGATTTAGTTGTTAGTTTTTTAATAGAAAGAGTAAAGAGAGTGAGGAAGTTACTTAAGTTTAAATGAAGTCTTGTTGCTGGGTTTTATATAGTCCAGCCATTAAAACCAAATTTGTCCTTTTGAATTCTTAATGAATAAGCTAGCTTCTCCATAACAACAATGTCAATCCACTCATGAATTTGAAGAAGTTCAGTAGACAAGCATTTTCTGGTGATTACTATTATTTTATTATTATTTTTATATTTTATTTATATTTTATATTATTTTTAATATATATATATATATATATATATATATATATATATATATATATATTTTTTTTTTTTTTACTTGTTGCTGACAATTGTTTGTTGATATGCTGTCCTGCTCTGGGTTCTAATATTGGGTCATTCTCAGCTCACTGTATAGCTGTGCCTATGACTATTTACCTGCATGCACTTTCACCTGCCCTCACATTTTTACTATTTTTGACTTGATGTCACATTTGCAGCAGCTCTTAAAATATCCGGTGTTGACCAGGGGAGGACTGGTTCCCCTTTTCAGTCTTGGTTCCTCTCAGGGTTTCTTCCTTTTCCACTTGTGTACATATGAGATTTTACTTTATTAATTTATGATGAATTACCACAAATGTCTAAAACCCTGCTTTCATTTTGTCATTGTGTAGAGTTGTGTAGAACTCAATAATCAGTGTATTCTGTATTGTTCTCTTACTTCAAATGACCGGAGTGGCTGCTGCTGTTGTTGTGGTGGTTGTTGTATTTTAAGATGTATGTGATCAGAAGGTAGGACCATATGAAGAGTCAGTGGCAACGGCTGGTAAACAGTCATCCTGACTCCATCCTACATTGACAACACAGCCTAAGGTGTGAGCCTAGCGCTGCCTTGGCTGCCTGTGATGACGGTGACACTCCACACTTTGAAACTTTTAGCTCTGAAGGGCAAAGACTGAGACAGAACAAGTCTTGACACAGCACCGTTTGAACAACGGCAATTGGACTGATTGTGTTACTTGTTTCCCACCACCTACAAGATCTGATCCAGGACGCTTTTTCAGTTGGAACAGAAATGGACTTTAAGGTTGGGGATGTACCCAGACCAGAAATGAACTCTGGACTATTTAGTTATTATATTTAGTCTAATCATATGAATTTCTATGCTTGTGCTCAGTGGCTGCTGTATTACTCTGTGCATTCAAGGTTTTATGTTGAGTCGATTTCTTTGCAAGTGTATTTTGACCACAGTTCTTTCTCTACTGTAATGACCTTGAATTCTGCCCATCATTTGTACAGTCCTGTGCCAAAGGAGGCCTGTGTTTAGCGAAGGACATTTTATAGTATCCAATCCTGAGAGAAAACAAGGACTGACGACACCTTTATACTCAAAGATGTTTTAAATTGTCCTGAAACCTTTTACTGTTTTCTGCTCACCGTGAAATGACTTCCAGCCTACCAATTGGATCTTGTCCCACTGTTACCCCTTTTTCCCACCTACCCCCCCCAAACAAATCCTCCTAACTTATTGTGTGTTCCCTCCTTTCTTTTCTTTCGCTCTATAGATCTCTCTCGCTCTCACGCTTTTTCTCTCATCCTCACCTCATTGCATGACCATGCATTACCTGCCTGGACTTTAACATTTCACTCACACAAATTTCCATATTCTTTTAATTCAATTATTGTGCGATATGTTGTCAACCAGAGGAGGATGGGTCCCCCGTCTCAAGTTTTCTTCCTCTCGAGTTGAGAGTACTGTTGCCACTAGCTTGCCCAAAAGAGGCTCGTACCCAGATCTCTGTAAAGCTGCTTTGTGACATTTGTTGTAAGAAGTGCTTTATAAATAAACTTAAAAGGAAACAAAGCATTAAAAAATCAATTCAGTTTAACATTTGTTCATATTTTTTTGCCTATTACTCAATATGTTTTTCCTGTTTTTTTTTTTTATTATTGCTTATTGACACTTTGAACATATAACCAAGTTATGATGCCAACTGCAAGTACTTTCCTGCTTTTATTTATTTATATATATATATATATATATATATATATATATATATATATATATATATATATTTTTTTTTTTTTTTTTTTTATTTATATATATTTATTTATATATATTTATTTATATATATATATATATTTATATTTATTTATATATATATATATATTTATATATATTTATTTATATATATATATATATATATATATATTTATTTATATATATATATATATATATATATATAATATATATATATATTTATTTATATATATTTATTTATATATATTTATTTATATATATTTATTTATATATATTTATATTTATATTTATATTTATATATATATTTATTTATATATATATTTATTTATATATATATATTTATTTATATATATATATTTATTTATATATATATTTATTTATATATATATTTATTTATATATATATATATTTATATATTTATTTATATATATATATATTTATATATTTATTTATTTATATATATATATATTTATATATATATATATATATATATATATATATATATATTTATTTATTTATATATATATATAAATAAATAAAAAAAATACATAGTGGGGGAAAAAAAAGTATTTAGTCAGTCACCAATTGTGCAAGTTCTCCCACTTAAAAAGATGAGAGGCCTGTAATTGACATCATAGGTAGACCTCAACTATGAGAGACAAAATGAGAAAAAAAAAATTCAGAAAATTACATTGTCTGATTTTAAAATTTTATTTGCAAATAATGGTGGACAATAAGTATTTAGTCAATAACAAAAATTCATCTCAGTACTTTGTTATATATCCTTTGTTGGCAATGACTGTGGTCAAACGTTTTCTGCAAGTCTTCACAAGGTTGGCACACACCGTTGCTGGTATGTTGGCCTATTCCTCCATGCAGATCTCTTCTAGAGCAGTGATGTTTTGGGGCTGTTGGCGGGCAACACAGACTTTCAACTCCCTCCAAAGGTTTTCTATGGGGTTGAGAGCTGGAGACTGGCTAGACCACTCCAGGACTTTGAAATGCTTCTTAGGAAGCCACTCCTTTGTTGCCCTGGCAGTGTGCTTGGGATCATTGTCATTCTGAAAGACCCAGCCACGTTTCATCTTCAATGCCCTTGCTGATGGAAGGAGGTTTGCACTCAAAATCTCAATACATGGCCACATTATTATTCATTATTCATAAGACATTCTCCCAATACTCTGTCCAACATCCAAATACTCTCTAGGTGTAGTGCGTTACTGACGGTAGCCTTTGTAACGTTGGTCCCAGCTTTCTGCAGGTCATTCACTAGGTCCCCCCGTGTGGTTCTGGGATTTTTGCTCACTGTTCTTGTGATCATTTTGAGATCTTGCGTGGAGCCCCTGATCGAGGGAGATTAGCAGTGGTCTTGTAGGTCTCCCATTTTCTGATTATTGCTCCCACAGTAGATTTCTTCACACCAAGCTGCTTGCCTATTACAGATTCAGTCTTTCAAGCCTGGTGCAGGTCTACAACAGCCTGGTGCAGGTTGCCAGGGCAACTTATTTTCCACCATTATTTGCAAATAAATTCTTTAAAAAATCAGACAATGTGATTTTCAGAATTTTCTTTTCTCATTTTGTCTCTCATAGTTGAGGTCTACCTATGATGTCAATTACAGGCAGTTACAGGTGTGCAAGTGGGGGAACTTGCACAATTGGTGACTGACTAAATACTTTTTTTCCCCCACTGTGTGTGTGTGTGTGTGTGTATATATATATATATATATATATAAAATAAAAGCAGCTGAGAAATGCAGGGTTGTTGTACACCTCTGTGACCAGCAGGTGGAGTCAGTGTGCTGAGTTTCAGACGTAGTGGGGAAATCACCTGGTTTAGGAACAAACTGTGTTCAAACGCTGTGAGTTTGGGTTAAATTAGCGTGGATTGTTGTGATCTGAGGATGATAAACTGCTGGAGGAAACTTTAAGCTGTGTTTAAAAGCCCCCTGTTTGTGTTTTTTCAGCTCACAGCTAGTTACAGTTAGCTTGTCCTGTAGTCACTTAGCTAGCGGCCTCTCCTGGGGTCCTGAAGCTCCAGCGCTCAGTCCTGTTGATGTCCTCTGCTGCCTGTCAGTGCAGGTTAGCCCTCGGAGCTAATGAATGTTCGGGGTATTTAGCAACTCATTTCTGTGGAAACATTGGATTTTTGTATCTTTCATACACCTCTTTGTATATTCATAATAATAATAATAATAATAATAATAATGATAATAATAGAACACATTATAGATGATTTCTGATATTGTATTATTTTATTAAAGGTGGTGAGAGTGGAGAAGGAGGTGAAGGAGGAGAGGGAAAAGGTGCTGAGATATTTAAACTGCTCTGGTCCATCAGTATGACCAGCCGGACCAAACTGGTCAACCATCTTGGTCACACTGATAGACCCGCTAAACCATCCCTCCCACAGAAAACCATGTGATGCCGTGCTGGTCAGGAGCTAAGTAAACTGCTGGACCAGCTGGTTTACCAGCATTACCGGGACGTTTCCCCTGGACGACCAGCTTTTTCAATCCCCTTGACCATCAAGGTCCAGCTTAGATCATCTGAAGGCAGTTGTTACCAGTTGATGTGGATTTTTTTTTTTTTGTCAGTGAAGAAACAGAAACAATAGGTTTAAAGTCCATTTGATGGACAAAAGTATGTGGACACCCTTTCTGATGATTGAGATACGGTGTTTAAGCCACACAAGCTTCAATTGTACTACTGATAGGTTGCTTAAATGTTCAGACGAAGGTGAGCTACATTTTTATTATATTTTTATTATATTTTTATCTGAGCAGAAACCTCTTCAACGAGTGGGTCCTGCAGCCTCCGCAGCCTCTGCTTGCACATCTGGACGACTTGAGGGAGCACACCCAACATTGCCTCCAGCAGCTCTCGCAGCTTCTCCTCGACCTTCTCGTTCTCCATGGGGGCGTGGACATCCTGGAATCAGCATCATGACCAGCTCTTGACCAGCTTGACCGGTTTTGTCCAGTCTCTGGATTTTCGTCTCCACTGTCTCTGGATGCTCTGAAGTAGGATCTCATTCAGGTGACGTGTTTTGGACATGTTGACCTTCCTGTTATACCGTAGTTGTGTTCATGCACTGAATGCTGGGATATGTTGTTCTCTCCTATTCTGGGATATGTTGTGGGTTTGAGACCCGGGATTCACAAGCTGTCACTGTTGGGCTCTCAAGCAAGGCCCTTAACCCTCCTGACTGGCCCCCACTCCAGGTTAGGTAACTGAATTGCCCTCGGCTAACTTGTAGGTAGATTGTGTGTGTGTGTGTGTGTGTGTTGGTTTGAAGTGTAGTCCTGACCTGTAGCAGTGGTATTATCAGTTTTATTGGGATTATTATTTTGATTATTAGTGTGTAACTCTGACCATTTTTATCTGAGCAGAAACCTCTTCAACGAGTGGGTCCTGCAGCCTCCGCAGCCTCTGCTTGCACATCTGGACGACTTGAGGGAGCACACCCAACATTGCCTCCAGCAGCTCTCGCAGCTTCTCCTCGACCTCCTCGTTCTCCATGGGGGCGTGGACATCCTGGAATCAGCACTCCAGGTTAGGTAACTGAATTGCCCTCGGCTAACTTGTAGGTAGAGTGTGTGTGTGTGTGTGTGTGTGTGTGTGTGTGTGTTGGTTTGAAGTGTAGTCCTGACCTGTAGCAGTGGTATTATCAGTTTTATTGGGATTATTATTCTGATTATTAGTGTGTAACTCTGACCAGGGGTCCGGCAGCAGCGCTCTTGCTCCTTGTTCTCCTCTTTTGTTCCTCTGTTGGTTTTGTTTGATGTGGCCTGTCTGAAGCTCGGCTACGTGGTTTTCTTTAGTTTTGCTCTCGCCCTTTCTGAAGCGCTGCTTCCTGCTCTGTTTTCCCTTCCTGCTCTGTCCTGCTTTTACACCCAAGCTCGGCTTGTGGTCGTCGGTTCTCCTCATCCCCTTGTCCCTTCCGAGCACTGCTCAGTCGCCTTGGCTTTCCCCACCCAGCGTCGTGTTTTCCTCCCAGATCCCTGGATTATTTTGGCTCAGTCCTGCCTTATGTGTTATTATTATTATTAATAATAATAATAATAATAATAATATTTTTATTCATGTATTATGGTCTTCTATTTCTTCAAGGTGATCTAATGTGAGTTTAATCCTCAGACTCATCATAAAGATGAAGAGAGACGATCAATATCTAGGTTTTACTTTCAGTAGAAAACAAACATCCAGAACACATCAGTAATGCAGAGCAGTGCTTTATTAATGCTCAAAAGACACACACACACACACACTTCCTTCACATCACTCCTGCTCTTTTTTTCTCTCTTTTTCTCACTCCCTTGTCCTCAAGCCTCCAATCACTCTTTCTCTCACTGTTTTAGGGTCAATCCTCCAAATCCCTAATTCTCTAACTGTCTCAGGCTCAATCCTTCAAATCCCTCAGTTTCTAACTGCCTTAGGCTCAATCCTCCAATCACTTATTCTCTAACTGCTCAATTCCCAATCCTCTTAATCCCTCATTCTCTAACTGTTTCAGTCTCAATCCTCCAAACACTCTTTTTCTCATTCATTCATGCTCAAACCTCCAATCACGCTCAATCCTCCAACCACTCTTTTTCTCACTACCTCTGGCTCAATCCTCCAAATCCCTCAGTTTCTAACTGCCTTAGGCTCAATCATCCAATCACTCTTTCTCTCACTGCTCAATTCTCAATTCTCCAATCACTGTTTCTCTCACTGTTTCAGGGTCAATCCTCCAATCACTTATTCTCTCACTGCTCAATTCTGAATCCTCCAAATCCCTCATTCTTTAAATGTCTCAGTCTCAATACTCCAAACACTCTTATTCTCATTCATCCATGCTCAAACCTCCAATCATGCTCAATCCTTCAACCACTCTTTCTCTCACTACCTCTGGCTCAATCCTCCAATCACTGTTTCTCTCACTGTTTCAGGGTCAACCTTCAATCACGGTTTCTCTCTCTGCTCCATGCTCAATCCTCCAAATCAATCTTTCCCTCACTAAAACCCTAAATCCCCCGGTGAGCAAGCCAAAGGCGACAGTGGCAAGGAAAAACTCCCTCACCGCTGGAGGAAGAAACCTCACACGGGGGGACCCATCCTCCTCTGATCAGAACTATTGATAAATGAATGATAAATTCACGGTTCGGTTCGGTTCCAATCACTCCCTCACTGCTGCAAATTCATCATGGATCTCGTCTAGGTTCACTCTAGACTCACTCCTCCAGGCTCACTTCGCAGAGTTCCCTCGGAAGAGCTTCCTCATCCTCCCTCGAAGTGATCGTGAGACTCTGAGGATCGGTGCTGCAACATATTTCTTAGCTGCCCTTTTAAATGCAGCACAAAGCGGACTCCAGTTAAAGCAGCCGGACTCCTCCCTGACAACCTCTGCACCAGCTCTACTGCCACTACCGACTTCCTGGACTGGGTCGACTGGGTCTGGATAAAAACTGCTGCCCTCGTCAACGACAGTCACGACGAATCTGCCGATAACTCTGGGGGCCCTGCAGAAGCAATGGGGAGATGCAGGCATTGTTAGTGAGCTGATTCTGTACGGTAGCTACGTCTAAACGAGCTCTTCACCTTTAGTGATCTTTATCATGGCATAATATGGACACTTCACCAAGTGTGTGTGTGTGTGTCCTTAGTGGCAGTGTTGCCAGACTGACTGTGTAAGAAATAATCAGACAAACTTACTGTCGGTTTTCCTCCGAACGCTGGATGGCGTTCTGCTCATAAGCGTTCATTATGGAGAAGAGAAGACCGCTGGATGAGGACAGGCTGCTCCAATCCAGGTCCTCGTCCCCGCTGTCTACCTGCCTGTCCTCTGCATTCTCCACTGTGTTTCCCTGGAATTCCACACACTTTCACCTCTGGAGAGCTTTCAGACTCAGGAAAGATGAGTTTGCAGAATCTCTCCTTTCCCTGGTAAAGAAAATACAGGTGATTGTAGTAAACAAACAGTGGACCGATCTGGAGGAGGGGGTCACAAAGCAGGTTTCCCAGCTCAGCCAGAGAGCTCAAGCCTAGAGTCCAGCCTGTTCCATTGACCTGAGCCTGTTGCCATTGTCCCATTGAGAAATGCTGCTTTGTGAAACACCGCCCTGCAGTTCTTCAGAAAAGCCATTTATTTACTATAGCTAATCAATCAATAAAGGATCAATAAAAACAGTAATAAAGAATACATCCATTAACAAAAGGACTCGACACTGGAGTTCCAGCACAGCGCTCTACTTACTGTTCTTGCCTGGCCTGCAGCCAAGGGTGGTTCGCCACGTTTCTCACCGAAGGCCGGGTGAAGGGATTGAAGCGCAGCATATAAGAAATGACGGCCCGACAGGGCTCCTCCACTGCGACCCCACACGGATACTCCACAGCTTTGCGCTGGAGCTGTGTGAGGGAACCTTGCTAGGTTGAGGTTGCTAGGGTGTCACAGGTAGTTGCTATGATGTCTCAGGTTGTTGCTATGGAGCTGACATGTGTTTATGGTGTTGCTAGGTGGTTTCTATGGTGTCACAGGTGGTTTCTATGGTGTCACAGGTGTTTGCTATGGTTTTGCGAGGTGGTTGCTATGGTGTCACAAGTAGTTGCTATAGCATTGCCAGGTGGTTGCTATGGTGTCACAGGTGGTTGCTATGTGGTTGCTTAGGTATCTCAAGTGGTTGCTTGAAGTTACACCTTAACATTCAATGTTAGTGTAAACACAGTACTACCTTAAAAGAAGTTCCACCTTAAAATTCAGTGTCAGGGTTAACTCAGTACTACCTTAATAGAACTTCCACCTTAAAATTCAGTGTCAGGGTAAACTCAGTACTACCTTAATTCAGTGTCAGTGTAAACACAGTACTATCTTAAAAGAAGTTCCACCTTAAAATTCAGTCTCAGGGTAAACTCAGTACTAGCTTAATTCAGTGTCAGTGTAAACACAGTACTACCTTAAAAGATGTTCCACCTTAAAATTCAGTGTCCGGGTAAACTCAGTACTAGCTTAAAAGATGTTCCACCTTAAAATCCAGTGCTACTTGAGCACAATTCCACCTTAAGCACAGTTTCGCCTTAAAGAATTGACTTAAAAAATAATAATAATAATCTTAAATTTATTAAAAATGAGAAATCAGATCGACTCTAAAAATACACAGCAGACCACACAGCGAGATCATCTACGAAACGGTGTTTGAACCGTGTCTGTACGTTAATCAGTTCAGGCTGTATTAATCACACAAATGTGTGGAAGAAACAACAATAATAATAATAATAGTAACAACAATAATAATAATAATAATAATAATAATAAGCAGAAAAGGAATAACATATATACAGAGCTTTTCTAGAACTATAGGTTATTGATGACAGGGTTGTGGGTTCGATACCTGGGTTGGCCTAGCTGCTACTTTACCCTGTCTGCTCCCTGGGCGCTACAGCAATGGCTCCCCACTGCTCCAGGTGTGTGTGCTCAGCATATCACTGTGTGTGTGTTTACTGCACAGATGGGTTAAAGGTGGAGGCCAAATTCTGTGTCCAGCACTAACGCTAAATCTATAGTGTGTGTATGTGTGTGTGTGTGTGTGTGTGTGTGTTAATATATATATATATATATTATAAAAATAATAATAATAATAAAAGCAGCTGAGAACTTGTGATAAAACTGATGCACAATGTTCTGATGATTTTATAGGGTCAAACAAAAAAACAGGCAACGGTTGCTATTGGCTGAACAGAATGGACAATGGCATTTCAGCAGTGGGGAGTTTGGGAGGAAGATATCAGCTCTTTATTGTGAATATCTGTTCATAAATATATTCAATTAAATATTACCACAGAAACAATTAACATTTAATTACATTTATGGACCCATTTATGGAGTGTTCTTGGCCCTTTACCCGAACTCCATATATTATAGAGCATTTCCTACATTCCATAGAGTGTCTCTCTATTGCACTGACCAATGCTGTACTGGCATGATTTTTGTATTTATTTCTTTATTTTTTGGTCAATTTTATTTATTCATTATTTTCCACTTCTTCAGCAGTATTGTGTCTTAGTTTTTTATTAATGTTTTTTTATATAAAAGTTAAAACATAAAAATAAATAAGTTTACAAAAAGAAAAGTAGAAATGCAGAGATAAATAAATGTAGATGTTGAACTTCTGTATCAGTGAGATTTACCTTCAACAGACCTGGCTGTATTCAATCAGATCAGTCTAAATATCACTGCAATTTGGTTCATATCTTAACCACAGGGGCCAATACTTTTCCACAGCACTGTGTGTACATACAGTTCTAGACAGCCAATGAGGAACTGACCTCAGTAACCTGACTCCTCTTCTCCATTGTGATGTCATGCTGATGACATCACAGAACCTATAAATAGGCTTGTTCTCCCTCAGTGGCTCAGTTAGGATTCGGCAGCCCGTGAGACAGCTGATTCCTATGTTGTCAGTGACACTGATGTCATTTGGCTGAAGCGCTTATCTAGAGCCAACTTATCTAGAACCAGCTTCCATCTGCAGGGAAACAATGGAAACCAAAAAAGCCTTGAGGAGCCTGGGCTTTCAGGTGGTTCGCAAAATCGGTGAAGGAAGTTTTGGAAAGGTGATGCTGGCCACGTCCAAGAAGTACCCCGACCAGGTGGCCATTAAAACAACGGACCTCAAGTTGATGAAGCCTGGTTTTGTTTCCAAATTTCTGCCCCGGGAACTCGCCATTCTCCGAAAAGTACAGCACCCTCACATTGTTCAGGTGCGTGACATCCTTGAGTTGAGTAACCGGCACGTGTTCATCGTGATGGAGGCTGCCGCAACCGATCTCTGTCACATGATCCAGGAGCTCCACCACATCCCCATTGACCAGGCCAAAAGGTGGTTCTCCCAGCTCGTCAGTGCCGTGGTCTATCTGCACCAGCAGAACATTGTCCATAGAGATCTGAAGTGCAGTAATGTTCTGCTGACTGCTGATGACCGAATCAAACTGACTGACTTCAGTTTAGTTCGCATCTCAAGAGGCTTCCCTGACCTGAGCGAGACGTACTGTGGCACTCCTCACTACGCTGCTCCTGAGGTGCTTCTGCATGAGCCCTACGACCCCAAGAGGAGTGATGTGTGGAGCCTGGGTGTGATCTTGTACACCATGGTCACTGGGTCCCTGCCCTTCGACAGCAACAATCTGAAAAGGCTCCCGCATCTCCAGAAGCAACCCTTGAAGTATCCAGATGGTGTCACAGTGGATGAGCCCTGTAAGAACTTCATCTCCTACATGCTGAAGTTCCATTATTACCTTCGGCCTTCGGCGGCAGAGGTGGCACAGCACCAGTGGCTGCAGTTACCTGAAGACCGGTGAGTAAACCATTGAGCTGGAACTGGAGTCACTAGTTCCAGGTTTATAAATATAAAGAATATTTCATTGTACTTTTATTTGAATTGGATTTTTGTGATTATTTAGTTTTAGATTGTGGGTTTATATCTCTATATAAAGAAGAAGCCATATTGTATTAGAACGTTACTAGAAGTCTCCTGTAGATGTAAATTAAAGCACATATAGGAAGAAGAGGGGGATCAGATTGGGGCAACATTTGAAGAACTGTTAAACACTGAACTACTAGAAGTTCTTTTAGAAGAGCTGTTAGGATTAAGATTAAAACTGGATCAGGACTAAATAAACTGCTGATTCTAGCAGGAATGCACAGGAGAAAGAGGTCCTCACAACCTCCTCAACCTTCTAACTTTCTGCTTCTTTCTTCATCTGCAGGGAGAAAATAGACACTGACAAAGCCCTGAGAAGCTTGGGCTTTGAGGTGCTGGGCAACATCCAGGAAGGCAGTTTTGGGAAAATTAAGATGGCCACATCCAAGAAGCACCCCAAGCAGGTGGCCATTAAAATAGTGGACCGTATATTGATGGAACCTGATTTGGAGACCAAATTTCTGCCCCGGGAACTGGACATCCTGAAAACAGTGATGCACCCTCACATCGTTCAGGTGCATGACATTTTTGAGATGCCTAACCATCTGGTGTTTATTGTGATGGAGGCTGCAGCCACGGATCTCCATCAAAAGATCCAGGAGCTCCACCACATCCCCGTCGATCAGGCCAAAAAGTGGTTCTCCCAGCTTGTCAGCGCTGTGGACTATCTGCATGAGCAGGACATTGTCCATCGAGATCTCACCTGCAGTAATGTCCTGCTGACTGCTGACGGTCAAATCAAACTGACCGGCTTCAGGTTTGGACGCATTTCAAAAGGCTCCCCTGAAGAAAGTAAGACGTACTGCTGCACTTCTTACTACACTGCTCCTGAGGTGCTTTTGGCTACGCCCTACGAGCCGAAGAAGAGCGATGTGTGGAGCCTGGGCGTGATCCTGTACGTCATGCTCACTGGGTCCAGGCCGTATGACCACACGGATTTGAAAGAGCTCCCAAATCTCCAGCAGCGACCCTTGAACTATCCGGAAGGGATGGCGGTGGAGGAGTCCTGTCAGGACCTGATCGCCTACATGCTGCAGTTCCGTCCTTTCTTTCGGCCTTCGGTAACACAGGTGGCACAGCATCCTTGGCTGCAGTCGAGTCAAGAACAGTAAGTAAACCATTGCGCTGGAACCTGAGTATCAAGTTCCAGGATTATAAACATAAAGAACATTTTCATTGTATTTGAACTGTAATTAGATTTTTGCTGATTTATTATTAAGTGTTTATTTCTTGCTTGTTTGTTTACATGTAACTGAGTTGTTTATTCATTTCTATTTTATTGATTAGCTTTGAAAAACTTTAGAAGGCACTTAGCAGAATGAACAAACCCTTTTCATGCTTTTGGGTTTAGTGTTTCACAAAGCAGCATTTCTCAGCTTAAGCCCAGGGTTGAGGACTGGAATGTCCCTCAGCTCTTCTTCTGTTGGACAGGCTGGACTCTGGGATTAAGTTCTCTGACTGAACTGAGAACCCTGCTTTGTGACTCCCCCTGAGACTGGTCAGTTGTTTACTTATTTGCTGTATTTGTCTTGTATTTTTATCAACAGTGAAATGAGTGAGACTGCAGACTCATCTGTGGCTGAGGCTAAAAGCGCTCCACAGGAGAGTGTGTTCGGGTTTCCAGAGAGACTCTGTGATGAGAGCTGTAAGGAGATCCAGCAACAGCAGCAGAACACCATTAAGCATTTGGAGAAAATACGGTATGTTTGTTTGTTTGTTTGTTTGTTTGTTTGTTGTTTAGACACTATTTATGACTGTTGTATCTCTGCTCTCTCTATTAAAACAGTCAGTCTGGCAGCACTGTTCTGTAAATCAGTAAATAGGTAACATACAGTATTAGTTCACTAACAATAAGCTAATACTTATTCTCCACATTGCTTCTGTACCGTCTCCAGAGTTATAGGCAGGTTTGTGGTGGAAGCCGTTGACGAGGACGGGGAACCCAGTTCTCATGGAGACGTCAGCCCACTCCACGAAGACGACAGCAGTAGAGCTGGGGCAAGTCTAACTTGCCGAAGTGTGGAGGCTGTGGAGGAGGAGCACGGCTGCCTCTGCTGCAGTCCTTTTTGTGCTGCAGTTAAAAGGGCAGCTAAAGCTTATGTTGTCACACCGATTATCAGAGCCTCCCATTCACTTCGAGGGAAGGTGAAGATGTTCTTCATCTCTGCGGTGCACAACTCCTCCTCTTCCCAGCAGGGGGCTCCACATTCTGCTGCCTCCACAGAAGCTCCTGCCTGTTCCAGTCCTGAACAGAGACGTGAGGATGGGACTTCGGACATCCTGTTCCATGGGCTGGTGGTGGAGACAGAAGCTGTCCTCCCACAGCCCACAGTGAGGCAGGGAAGAAGAAGGCTGCGATTCCCCAAGTTTAAGGTAAGTGGACTGTTGAGTGATCGTGACGGTCCTTTTATACCATAGAATCACTTTAAATATTGATCAGAAATGTTTCAGTTGGTCAATCTTTGTCATTTTTGTCTCTCCAACAGATCCTGAAGAAGAGAGTTCATCCTCTGTAGACGACCAGCACGGCTCCCAGTAATGGTAGTGTACTGTGTGGGTTTGATTCTGAAGGGAAAGTCCCGCTCCATGGGCCGGTGGTGGAAGCAGAAGCTGTGCTCCCACCGCCCATTGTGATGCAGGAAAGCAGGAGACCAAGTCTTCAGCTCCCCTTCAGATTATTCAAACTGAGTTTACCCTGTTCATGCTCAGCCCAAACAAATCATGTTGGATGACCATGTGGACGCACCTCTCACAAGGTCTGGGTTGGAGATGAGTGATTGGAGGAACAGCCTGCCTGATCTCAACCCGAGGGGTAGGGTGTTATTGGACTTTTGTCCTAGTCACAATTTGTCCACAGCAAACACCATGTTCAAACACAAGGTTGCTCATGAGTGTATTTGGTACACTCATAGTGTACCTTGAGCCAAAGGTCAGTTAATGATATTGTGCTCATATCATGTGACCTGAGGCCATGTTTGGACTCTCGGGCAAAGAGAGGCACTTAGCTGTTAACTGATCATCATCTAGAGGTGAGTTGGAAGTGGTGGGGAAAACTGCCAGACAGATCTACAATGGCCCAAAGACTAGTGAGGGTCTGCTGGGATAGACCTGCATCATAGAAGCAGCTGGACATTTGGATGTGGCCTAAAGCTTTTTGTTAAGTGGTGTTGAGGTGCCTTTAAACCATTCATTAGTCAGTCATACATGTTTTTGACCAGAGGAGGATGGGTCCCCCTTGTGAGTCTTGGTTCCCCTCAAGGTTTCCTCCTCCAGCTCTGGGAAGTTTTTACTTGCCACTGTCGCCTTTGGCTTGCTCACTTGGGGTTACATCATTAATTTTATCTAATTTCCTGATTTTTTGTAAAGCTGCTTTGCACCATCATCAGATTTGCAGTGGCAGAAGTCCAGGGACTAGGAACAGTGTGGAGAGTCCATGGAGAATGACATTCGGGTGGCCATGAGGAGGTTCTGTAAAATAGTCCAACAACTCAGAAGAAGAAGAAGGAGAATCATTGTCCAAACTATGGTCAGTTAGGGCGGTGAAGCTCTGCTCTCAGCTGAGGATATTGTTGGGTAGTGTATAGAACACCTTGAGGAACTCCTAAACTTGAGGAACATGCTTTCTGTCCAGGAGGTAGGGCTGGAATCTACCAGGGAGTCAGAATCTCACCATCTCTCTTGCCAAAGTCACTGAGGTAGCTGAAGAAAGCTCCATAGTGGCAAAGCACCAGAAGTGGAGGAGATTCACATGGAGGAGCTGAAGGCTCTGGGCATTGTAGGGCTGTATTGGTTGAGATGCCTCTGCAATGTTGCATGGACCTCTGGAACAGCACCTCTGGACTGGAGTACTTGGGTGGTGGTCCTATTTTCAATAATGAGAACTGGAGAGTGTGTGCTTACTCGAGGCATCACACTTCTTAGCCTCTCCAGGAAACTCCATTCCAGGGTAGTGCAAAGGAGAATGCACCCGATAGTTAAACCTCAGATTCAGGAGGAGCATCGCAGGTTCTGTCCTGACTGTGGAACAGTGGACCAGCTCTTCACACTCTCTCAGATAGTCGAGGGGTCATGAGTGTTCACCGTTTCAGTCTACAACCATGTTCCCCGAAGCTGTTTGTGAGAAGTGCTCGGGGAGTACGGGGTGCCGAGGTCACTGATGTGAGCCGCACAGTCCTTGTACTCTCGGTGTGAGAGCTGTGTCTGTTCTCTCAGCACTAAGTCAAGCTTGTTCAGTGTTGCTGTTGGACTCCATCAGGGCTGTGCCTTGTCTCCACTCCTGTATGTGATATTCATGGACAGGATAGCAAGGCTTCTGTGTGTGATGGCCTCCGATGTGCACTTGAGCAGTTTGCAGCTGAGTGCAAAGCGGTCAGTATGAGAATCAGCTCCACCAGGTCTGAGGCCATGGTGGCGTCCCATTCACTCTTCATTATGGAACAAGGAGCTCTGCTATCCGGGAGAGGCTCGGAGTAGAGCTGCTGCTCCATGGTGTTGAGGTGAGCCAGCTGAGTTGATTTGGGCATCTGATAAAGATTTCCTCCGGTCATTATCAGTCCCCTGGTCCCCTCTGGACATGGCAGAATGGGAGGAGACCCAGAGGAAGACCCAGGACCTGCTGCTGTGATTATATCGCCCGGCTGGCCTGGGAATGCCTTGGGGAACCCCCAACAAGAGGTGGTGGAACTGGTTGGGGATGGGAGTGCCTGGACTTCTGTGCTCGCCTAAGGAGGATGGATGAGCTTCAACTTTAAGGTATGTGAACTTTTTCCTCTTCTTGACACACATAAAGCTCTGCCATAGTGCAGCTAAATGTGCAGTTAAGTTTAATAAAACATTTATTAATAGAGCAGAGAGCCTGGAGCAGAGAGCCTGGAGCAGAGAGCCTGGAGACATGATGGGAGGAGTAATCTGGATAATCTGGAGTGAGTCTGGAGGAGTAAAGAGGGAGCCTGGAGAAGTGATCTAGAGGAGTGATCTGGTGGAGAGTTTGTGTGTTGGTCAGCATGAATAAGAGATGTTCTGTATTACTGATGTGTTCTGGATGTTTCTTTTTTTACTCAAAGAAAATCTAAGTATTATTATAAAATAATATAATAACAATAATACTGTAATAAAATAAAGTTACGTCAAAGTCAGCTTTATTGTCAGAACTGCAATATGTACAAACACAGCATTGAAATTGCTTTACTCTCAGAGCCATGGTGCAACAATAAACAGCAAACATATAAATAAACATTAAATAACAAGAAGCATAGAAATGGTCTTTTACTAATATGTAGGAATGTAAGAGTTTTAGTGTTTGTATAAAATAGAGCGAAGTGGCATATGCAGCAGATAAAACATCTGGGTTTGGTTAGTGCAAATATAAACAGTAGTGCAAACTGGAGCTCATAGATTATTAAAGTGACGTGTGCAGAAGCAGTTCTTGATAATGCAGAGTTCACACACACTTAACTACACACACATGTTCATGTTCAGGGAATACTATGTGCAATACCCCCCCCCCCCCCATGTGCAATTAAGAGTCTTTTGCTGTAAATAATATTGTTATTGCTCTTTTAATTCTTATTTATATTGTGTGTGTGTGTGTGTGTGTGTGTGTGTGTGTGTGTGTGTTTATAGTGTAAATTATTTATCCAAATTTTTGTAACTGAGTGTCTTGCTATCGCTTTCTGCTGTTACACTGAATTTCCCCACTGCGGGACTAATAAAGCATCTTATCTTATCTTATCTTATCTTATCTTAACACCTCAACACAACAACACACCACAACACCACAACACAACACCACAACACATCAACACAACAACACAACACGTCAACACAACACACCACAACATAACACCACAACAACACAACACAACAACATAACAGAACACAACAACAACACATCAACACAACAACACCACCATGACACAACACAACACCATTACACCATAACACCATAACTTAACACTACACCACAACAACAACACCACAACACAACACCAAAACACAACAACACAACACAAAAACACAACACCACAACAACAACACAACACTTCAACACAACACACAACAACACACAACACAACAAAAATACACTGCAACACAACACACTGCAACACTACAACATAACACAACACCACAACACATCAACACAACACATCAACACACCACAACATAACACCACAACAACACAACAGAACACAACAACAACACATCAACACAACACAACACCACCATGACACAACACAACACCTTTACACCATAACAACACAACACCACAACACACTGCACCACTACAACATAACAACACAATAACACACCACAGCAACACAACACAACACCACAACATAACACCAAAACACAACACACCACAGCAACACAACACACCACAACACCACAACACAATACAACAATACAACAACAACACATCACAACACAACAACACACAACACAAAAATACACCACAACACACCACAGCAACACAACACAACAAAATAACACAACACAACAACACCACAACATAACACCAAAACACAACATACCACAATACAACAACAAAACATCACATCAACACACCACAACACAACAACATAACACTACACAACAGCACAACACAACAACAACACCACAACACAACAATACAACACAACCGAGTTCTGCATTTCTGGAATCCTCTGATAATTGATTGAGGCTGATCATCTGTGTAAAAAATCTCCTTCTGTTAAGAGTTTGATCTGGTGTTAAACTGCTTACAGGATTTACATCTTAAGCTCTTTTACATGCTTTTCCTTTCCCAGCTTCACCTGATGAGGTCAAAAGCTGCTAAACTTCTGGACAGGGAGGGAGGTTATAGCTAGAGAGCTCGCCCATGCCCATTACCAAGATTTTCATTCTTTCAGAAATGATTAGCTGTCCTGCACTGATTCACATCACACAGCGTTTGAGCTGGTTTAGACTCACTGTGGTGATGAAGCCCCAAGTTCAAGATCCCTTCAAGATCTGTTTAATCTAGTGTTGTATGACTGAACCTGTTAGTGCTGCCATCTGGTGACCAGACAACACACCACAACACCACAACACAACACACCACAACACAACACACAACAGCACAACACAACAACAACACAACAACACTACACAACACACCACAACAACACAACACCACAAAACAACACAACACAACACATCAACACAACACAACACACTGCAACAACAACACAACACCACAAAACAACACAACACATCAACACAACAACATAACACAACACCACAACACCACACAACAATACCACAACAACACAACAATACCACAACACAACAACATAACACAACAATACAACACCACAACACAGCACACCACAACACACTGCAACAACACAACACACAACACAACAACACAGCACACTGCAACAACACAACACCACAACACAACAACAACACAACACACTGCAACAACACAACAACAACACACCACAATAACACAACACACTGCAACACCACAACACACAACAACACATCAACACAACACACCGCAACACCACACCACAACACTACACAAAAACAGAACACAACGACACAACACAACACACAACAGCACAACACAACAACAACACAACGCCACAACACACTGCAACAACACAACACACTGCAACACCACAACACTGCAACAACTCAACACAACACACAACAGCAGAACACAACAACAACACAACACATCAACACAAGACACCACAACACAACACTACACAACAACACAACACCACACCACAACACAACATGACAACAGCACAACAACACAAGACCACAACACCACACCACAACACCACAACAAAATAACACAACAACATAACACAACAATACAACACAACACCACACAACAATACAACACAACACCACACAACAACACAACAATACCACAACAACACAAAACAACAACACAACACAATGACACAACACAACACACAACAGCACAACATAACAACAACACAACAACACAACACCACAACACAACACACCACAACATAACAACACAACAGAACACAACAACACATCAACACAACACAACACCACCATGACACAACACAACACCATTACACCATAACAACACAACACCACAACAACAACACCACAACAACACAACATATCAACACAACACCAAAACACAACAACACAACACAAAAACACAACACCACAACAACAACACAACACTTCAACACAACACACCACAACACAACACACAACACAACAAAAATACACCACAACACACTGCAACAACACACCAGCGGTGGTCACCAGCACAACTCAACAACAACACAAAACAACACAACACATCAACACAACACACCGCAACACCACAACACAACACTACACAACAACACAGCACAACACCACACCACAACAACACAACACATCAACACAACACACCGCAAAACTGCAACAACACAACACAACACAACAAAACAACACAACACATCAACACAACAACATAACACAACAACACAACAACACAACACAACAACACACCAGCGGTGGTCACCAGCACAACTCAACAACAACACAAAACAACACAACACATCAACACAACACACCGCAACACCACAACACAACACTACACAACAACACAGCACAACACCACACCACAACAACACAACACATCAACACAACACACCGCAAAACTGCAACAACACAACACAACACAACAAAACAACACAACACATCAACACAACAACATAACACAACAACACCACAACACCACACAACAATACCACAACAACACAACAATACCACAACATAACACAACAACATAACACAACAATACAACACAACAACACAACACAGCACACCACAACACACTGCAACAACACAACACACAACACAACACAACACAGCACACTGCAACAACAAAACACAACACCACAACACAACAACAACACAACATACTGCAACAACACAACACCACAACACAACAACACAACACCACAACACACTGCAACAACACAAGACACAACACCACACAACAACACAACACCACAACACAACACAACAATACCACAACAACACAACACAACAACAACACAACACCACAACACACTGCAACAACACAACACACAACACAAAACAACACGACACAACAAAACAACAATCCAACACCACAACAAAATAACACAACACAACACATTAATACAACAATGCAACACAACAACACAACACAACACCACAACACACTGCAACAACACAACACAACAACACACTGCAACAACACAACACACAACACAACAACACAACACCACAACACCACAACACAACACACTGCAACACCACAACACACTGCAACAACACAACACACAACAGCACAACACAACAACAACACAACACATCAACACAACAATACCACAACAACACAACAATACCACAACACAACACAACACAACAACATAACAATAATATAACACCACAACACAACAACACAACACAGCTCACCACATCACACTGCAACAACACAACCCAACAACACAACAACAACACCACAACACAACAACAACACAACACCACAACACACTGCAACAACACAACAACAACACAACACCACAACACAACAACAACACAACACCACAACACACTGCAACAACTCAACACAACACACAACAACACAACACATCAACACAACACACTGCAACAACACAACACACAACAACACAACAACACAACACAACAACAACACCACAACACACTGCAACAACACAACACACAACACCACAACACAACACACTGCAACACCACAACACACTGCAACAACACAACACACAACACCACAACACAACACACTGCAACACCACAACACACTGCAACAACACAACAATACCACAACACACTGCAACAACACAAAACACTGCAACAACACAACAGCACAACACAACAACACAACACATCAACACAACAATACCACAACAACACAACAATACCACAACACACTGCAACAACACAACACAACAACAACACAACACCACAACACAACAACAACACAACAACAACACACCACAACACACTGCAACAACACAACACAACAACAACACAACAACAACACACCACAACACACTGCAACAACACAACACAACAACACAATACCACAACACAACAACAGCACAACAACACAACACCACAACACACTGCAACAACACCATACAACAACACAACAACACAACACAACAACAACACACCACAACAACACAAAACACTGCAACAACTCAATACAACACACAACAACACAACACATCAACACAACACATCAACACAACACACTACAACAACCCAACACACAACACAACAACACAACATAACACACAACAGCAGAACACAACAACACAACACATCAACACAACACACCGCAACACCACAACACAACACTACACAACAACACAACACCACAACACAACAAATCAACACAACACACCGCAACATTGCAACAACACAACACAACAACATGACAACAACACAACAACACAAAACCACACAACACCACAACACAACAACACAACAATACCACAACAACACAACAACAACACAACACACTGCAACAACACAACACACAACACAAAACAACACGACACACAACACAAAACACCACAACACAACAAAATAACACCACAACAATACCACAACAACAACACAACACCACAAAACACTGCAACAACACAACACAACACGACAACACCACACAACAAAACAACACAACAACAACACAACACAACACATCAGAACAACAACACAACACAACACAACAATACCACAACACAACAACATAACACAACAATACAACACAACAATATAACACCACAACACAACACACTACAACACCACAACACACTGCAACAACACAACACAACGACACCACACAACAGCACAACACAACAACAACACAACACACCGCAACAACACAACACCACACAACAAAACAACACAACAACAACACAACAACACAACACAAGACCACAACACAACAACACAACACAGCACACCACAACACACTGCAACAACACAACACAACAACAACAAGACACCACAACACACTGCAACAACACAAGACACAACACCACACAACAACACAACACCACAACACAACACAACAATACCACAACACAACAACAACACAACACCACAACACACTGCAACAACACAACACACAACACAAAACAACACGACACAACAAAACAACAATCCAACACCACAACAAAATAGCGCAACACCACAACAACACAACACATTAGTACAACAATGCAACACAACAACACAACACCACAACACACTGCAACAACACAACACCACAACTCAACAACACACTGCAACAACACAACAACAACACAACATCACAACACACTGCAACAACACAACACACAACACCACAACACAACACACTGCAACACCACAACAGACTGCAACAACACAACACACAACAGCACAACACAACAACAACACAATACATCAACCCAACACACCGCAACAACACAACACACAACACAACACCACAACACAACACACTGCAACACCACAACACTGCAACAACTCAACACAACAGCAGAACACAACAACAACACAACACATCAACACAAGACACCACAACACAACACTACACAACAACACAACACCACACCACAACAACACAACAAAACAACATGACAACAGCACAACAACACAAGACCACAACACCACAACAAAATAACACAACATAACACAACAATACAACACAACACCACAACACAACAATACCACAACACAACAATACCACAACAACACAAAACAACAACAACACAGTACAACAACACAACACAATGACACAACACAACACACAACAGCACAACATTACAACAACACAACAACACAACACCACAACACATCAACACAAAACATCAACACACCACAACATAACACAACAGAACACAACAACAACACATCAACACAACACAACACCACCATGACACAACACAACACCATTACACCATAACAACACAACACCACAACAACAACACAACAACATAACACATCAACAAAACACCAAAACACAACAACACAACAGAAAAACACAACACCACAACAACAACACAACACTTCAACACAACACACCACAACACAACAACACACAACACAACAAAAATACACCACAACACACTGCAACAACACAACACACTGCAACACTACAACATAACACAACACCACAACACAATAACACACCACAGCAACACAACACAACAAAATAACACAACACAACACCACAACATAACACCAAAACACAACACACCACAGCACCACAACACAACAACACACCACAACACAATACAACAACACAACAACAACACATCACAACAACACACAACACAAAAATACACCACAACACACCACAGCAACACAACACAACAAAATAACACAACACAACAACACCACAACATAACACCAAAACACAACTTACCACAGCACCACAACACATCAACACAACACAACATAATACAACAACAAAACATCACATCAACACACCACAACACAACAACATAACACTACATAACAGCACAACACAACAACAACACAACACCACAACACACCACAACACAACAATACAACACAACAATACCACAACAACACAACACAACACAACGACACAACACAACACACAATAGCACAACACAACAACAACACCACAACACCACAACACAACACCACAACAACACAACACAACAACACACCAGCGGTGGTCACCAGCACAACTCAACAACAACACAAAACAACACAACACATCAACACAACACACCGCAACACCACAACACAACACTACACAACAACACAGCACAACACAACACATCAACACAACACACCGCAACACTGCAACAACACAACACAACAAAACAACACAACACATCAACACAACAACATAACACAACAACGCCACAACACCACACAACAATACCACAACAACACAACAATACCACAACATAACACAACAACATAACACAACAATACAACACAACACAACACAGCACACCACAACACACTGCAACAACACAACACACAACACAACACAGCACACTGCAACAACACAACACAACAACACCACAACACAACAACAACACAACATACTGCAACAACACAACAACAACACAAAAAAACACCAAAACACAACACCACAAAACACTGCAACAACACAACAACACAACAACACAACACACTGCAACAACACAACACACAACACAACACACTGCAACACCACAACACACTGCAACAACTCAACACAACACATCAACACAACACACCGCAACACTACACAAAAACAAAACACAACAGAACAACAACACAACACACTGCAACAACACAACACACAACACCACAACACAACACAACACAACAACACCACAACACAACAACAAAACAACAACACAACAACATAACACAACACCACAACACAACAACACAACACAGCACACCACAACACACTGCAACAACACAACACCACAACACAACAACACAACAACAACACAACACCACAACACACTGCAACAACACAACACCACAACACACTGCAACAAAACAACACACAACACAAAACAACACGACACAACAAAACAACAATCCAACATCACAACAAAATAACACAACACAACACATTAATACAACAATGCAACACAACAACACAACACCACAACACAACACCACAACACACTGCAACAACACAACACACAACACAACAACACAACACCACAACACACTGCAACAACACAACACACAACACAACACCACAACACAACACACTGCAACACCACAACACACTGCAACAACACAACACACAACAGCACAACACAACAACACAACACATCAACACAACAATACCACAACAACACAACAATACCACAACACAACACAACAACATAACAATAATATAACACCACAACACAACAACACAACACAGCTCACCACATCACACTGCAACAACACAACCCAACAACACAACAACAACACAACAACACAACACCACAACACACTACAACAACACAACAACAACACAACACCACAACACAACAACAACACAACAACACAACACCACAACACACTGCAACAACTCAACACAACACACAACAACACAACACATCAACACAACACACTGCAACAACACAACACACAACACAACACCACAACAACACAACACAACAACACAACACAACACACTGCAACACCACAACACACTGCAACAACACAACAGCACAACACAACACAACACATCAACACAACAATACCACAACACAACAATACCACAACACACTGCAACAACACAACACAACAACAACACAACACCACAACACAACAACAACACAACACCACAACACACTGCAACAACAGAACACAACAACACAACACAACAACACACCACAACAACACAAAACACTGCAACACCACAACACACTGCAACAACTCAATACAACACACAACAACACAACACATCAACACAACACACTACAACAACACAACACACAACACAACGACACAACATAACACACAACAGCAGAACACAACAACAACACAACACATCAACACAACACACCGCAACACCACAACACAACACTACACAACAACACAACACCACACCACAACACAACAAATCAACACAACACACCGCAACATTGCAACAACACAACACAACAACATGACAACAACACAACAACACAAAACCACAACACAACACCACACAACAACACAACACAACAACACCACAACAAAATAACACAACACAACAACACAACACAACACCACACAACAACACAACAATACCACAACACAAGAACACAACACAACAATACAACACCACAACACAACACACTACAACACCACAAAACACTACACAACAACACAACACAACACACAACAGCACAACACAACAACAACACAACACACCGCAACAACACAACACCACAACACCACACACCAAAACAACAACACAACACATCAACACAACAACACAACACAACAACAACACAACACAACAATACCACAACACACAACACAACAACATAACACAACAATACAACACAACAATACAACACATCAACACACCACAACATAACACCACAACAACACAACAGAACACAACAACAACACATCAACACAACACAACACCACCATGACACAACACAACACCTTTACACCATAACAACACAACACCACAACACACTGCACCACTACAACATAACAACACAATAACACACCACAGCAACACAACACAACACCACAACATAACACCAAAACACAACACACCACAGCAACACAACACACCACAACACCACAACACAATACAACAATACAACAACACAAAAATACACCACAACACACCACAGCAACACAACACAACACACTGCAACAACACAACACACAACACAACACCACAACACAACAATAACACAACACCACAACACAACACAACACTACACAACACAACACCACACCACAACAACACAACAAAATAACACCACAACACAACAAAATAACAACACAACCGAGTTCTGCATTTCTGGAATCCTCTGATAATTGATTGAGGCTGATCATCTGTGTAAAAAGTCTCCTTCTGTTAAGAGTTTGATCTGGTGTTAAACTGCTTACAGGATTTACATCTTAAGCTCTTTTACATGCTTTTCCTTTCCCAGCTTCACCTGATGAGGTCAAAAGCTGCTAAACTTCTGGACAGGGAGGGAGGTTATAGCTAGAGAGCTCGCCCATGCCCATTACCAAGATTTTCACTCTTTCAGAAATGATTAGCTGTCCTGCACTGATTCACATCACACAGCGTTTGAGCTGGTTTAGACTCACTGTGGTGATGAAGCCCCAAGTTCAAGATCCCTTCAAGATCTGTTTAATCTACTGTTGTATGACTGAACCTGTTAGTGCTGCCATCTGGTGACCAGACAACACACCACAACACCACAACACAACAACACACCACAACAACACAACACAACACACAACAGCACAACATAACAACAACAACACAACACAACACACTGCAACAACACAACAACATAACACAACAATACAACACCACAACGACACAACACAACACACAACAGCACAACATAACAACAACACAACACACTGCAACAACACAACAACATAACACAACAATACAACACCACAACACACTGCAACAACACAACACAACACCACAACACAACAACAACACAACACCACAACACACTGCAACAATACAAGACACGACATCACAACACAACACAACAACAACACAACAACACAACACACTGCAACAACACAACAAACAACACTACAACACAACACAACATAACACATCAACACAACAACACAACACCACAACAAAACACAACACCAAAACACAACAACACCACAACAAACTGCAACAACACAACACACAACACCACAACACAACACAACACAACAACAACACCACAACACAACAACAACACAACACCACAACACACTGCAACAACACAAGACACAACACAACAACAACAGAACACACTGCAACAACACAACACAACACAACACAACACATCAACACAACACAACACAACACAACAACACCACAACACAACAACACAACACAGCACACCACAACACACTGCAACAACACAACACAACAACAAAAGACAACAACACAACAACACCACAACACACTGCAACAACACAACACACAACACAACACCACAACAACACAACACACTGCAATACCACAACACTGCAACAACTCAACACAACACACAACAGCGGAACACAACAACACAACACACAACACCACAACACACTGCAACAACACAACACACAACACCACAACACACTGCAACAACACAACACCACAACACAACAACAACACAACACCACAACAGACCACAACAACACAACACACTGCAACACCACAACACACTGCAACAACTCAAAACAACAACACAACAATACCACAACACAAGAACACAACACAACAACATAACACAACAATACAACACCACAACAACACAACAATACCACAACAACACCACAACACAACAACAACACAACAACATGACAACAACACAACAACACACAACACAACAACACCACAACAAAATAACACAACACAACACCACACAACACAACACCAAAACAACACAACACCAAAACAACACAACAATACCACAACACCACAACACAGCACACCACCACACAACAACACACTGCAACAACACAACACACAACACAACAAAATAACACAACACCACACAATAAAACAACACAACAACACAACACAACACAGGATTTACATCTTAAGCTCTTTTACATGCTTTTCCTTTCCCAGCTTCACCTGATGAGGTCAAAAGCTGCTAAACTTCTGGACAGGGAGGGAGGTTATAGCTAGAGAGCTCGCCCATGCCCATCACCAAGATTTTCACTCTTTCAGAAATGATTAGCTGTCCTGCACTGATTCACATCACACAGCGTTTGAGCTGGTTTAGACTCACTGTGGTGATGAAGCCCCAAGTTCAAGATCCCTTCAAGATCTGTTTAATCTAGTGTTGTATGACTGAACCTGTTAGTGCTGCCATCTGGTGACCAGACAACACACCTCAACACCACAACACAACACAACGACACAACACAACACACAACAGCACAACACAACAACAACACAACAACACAATACAACACAACACCACAAAAAAACACAACACAATGACACAACACCACAACAAAACACAACACAACACAACAACACAACACAACGACACAAGAACAACACATGAACACAACACAACAACACAACACCACACAACACAACAACAACACAACACATAAACACAACACCACAACACAACACACCGCAACACCACAACACAACACGGCAACAACACCACACAACACAACAACAACACAACACAAACACAACAACACAACAACAACACAACACAACACAACAATATCACAACACAACAACATAACACAACAATACAACACCACAACACAGCACACCACAACACACTGCAACAACACAACACACAACACAACACCGCAACACAACAACAACACAACACCACAACACACTGCAACACAACAACACAACACAACAACAACACCACAACACAACAACACAACAACACACCACAACAACACACAACACAACACAACAACACCACAACAACACACCATAACACAACACACTGCAACACCACAACACACTGCAACAACACAACACAACACACAACAGCACAACACAACAACACAACATATCAACACAACACACCGCAACACTACAACACAAAACTACACAAGAACACAACACAACACCACACCACAACAACACAACACAATAACACAACACAACAATGCAACACCACAACAACAACACAACAACACAACACCGCAACAACAACACAACAACAACACAAAACAACACAACACATCAACACAACAAACCGCAACACCACAACACAACACTACACAACAACACAGCACAACACCACACCATAACACAACAACACAACACATCAACACAACACACCGCAACACAACACCACAAGACCACAACACAACACCACACAACAACACAACAACACAACACCACAACACAACACCACAACAAAATAACACAACAACACAAGACCACAACACAACACCACACAACAACACAACACCACAACAAATTAACACAACACCACAACAACACAACACAAAAACAACACAACACATTAACGCAACACAACAATGCAACACAACAACACAACACATCAACACAACAAAATAACAACACAACACAAAAATGCAACACAACAAAATAACACAACACATCAACACAACATCAATACAACAACACAACACCACAACACAACACCACAACACAACATAATAACAACACAACACAACCGAGTTCTGCATTTCTGGAATCCTCTGATAATTGATTGAGGCTGATCATCTGTGTAAAAAGTCTCCTTCTGTTAAGAGTTTGATCTGGTGTTAAACTGCTTACAGGATTTACATCTTAAGCTCTTTTACATGCTTTTCCTTTCCCAGCTTCACCTGATGAGGTCAAAAGCTGCTAAACTTCTGGACAGGGAGGGAGGTTATAGCTAGAGAGCTCGCCCATGCCCATTACCAAGATTTTCACTCTTTCAGAAATGATTAGCTGTCCTGCACTGATTCACATCACACAGCGTTTGAGCTGGTTTAGACTCACTGTGGTGATGAAGCCCCAAGTTCAAGATCCCTTCAAGATCTGTTTAATCTAGTGTTGTATGACTGAACCTGTTAGTGCTGCCATCTGGTGACCAAACAACACACCACAACGACACAACACAACACACAACAGCACAACATAACAACAACACAACAACACAACACAACACACTGCAACAACACAACAACATAACACAACAATACAAAACCACAACACAACACAACACAGCACACCACAACACACTGCAACAACACAACACACAACACAACAACACAACACAACAACAACACAACACCACAACACACTGCAACAACACAAGACACAACACCACAACACAACAACAACACAACACACTGCAACAACACAACACACAACAACACAACACAACACATCAACACAACAACACAACAACAACACAACACAACAACACAACACAGCACACCACAACACACTGCAACAACACAACACAACACCAAAAGACAACAACACAACAACACCACAACACACTGCAACAACACAACACACAACACCACAACACAACACAACAACAACACCACAACACAACAACAAAACAACAACACAACAACATAACACAACAATACACCACAACACAACAACACAGCACACCACAACACACTGCAACAACACAACACATAACACAACACCACAACACAACAACACAACAACAACACAACACCACAACACACTGCAACAACACAAGACACAACACCACAACACAACAACAACACAACACACTTCAACAACACAACACACAACACCAGAACACACAACACCACAACACAACAACACAACACACTGCAACACCACAACACACTGCAACAACTCAACTCAACACAACAACACAACACATCAACACAACACACCGCAACACTACACAAAAACAAAACACAACAACACAACACAATGACACAACACAACACACAACAGCACAACACAACAACACAACAACACAACACCACAACACAACACAACAACAACACAACACCACAACACACTGCAACAACACAACACACAACACAACACCACAACACACTGCAATACCACAACACTGCAACAACTCAACACAACACACAACAGCGGAACACAACAACACAACACATCAACACAAGACACTGCAACAACAACACAACACACAACAGCGGAACACAACAACAACACAACACATTAACACAAGACACTGCAACACCACAACACAACACTACACAACAACACAACAACACCACAACAAAATAACACAACACAACAACACAACACAACACCACACAACAACAACACTCCACAACACCACAACAATACCACAACACAACAACAGAACAACACACCGCAACAACACAACACAACAACACAACACCACAACACCACACAACAAAACAACACAAAAAGAACACAACACAACAACACAACACCACACCACACAACAAAACAACACAAAAAGAACACAACACATCAACACAAAAACACAACACCACAACACAACACCACAACACAACACCACAACACAAAAACACAACACCACAACAACACAACACACAACAAAAATACAACACCACAACATACAACACAACACAACAACATAACACAACAATACAACACAACAATACAACACCACAACACAACAACACAACACAGCACACAACAACATAACACAACAATACAACACAACACACAACACAACACAACAACAACACAATACCACAACACACTGCATCAACACAACACACAACACAACACCAAAACACAACAACACAACAGAACACCACAACAACACAACACACTGCAACACCACAACACACTGCAAAAACTCAACACAACACACAACAGCAGAACACAACAACACCACAACACATCAACACAACACACCGCAACACCACAACACAACACTACACAACAACACAACACAACAAAATAACACAACCGAGTTCTGCATTTCTGGAATCCTCTGATAATTGATTGAGGCTGATCATCTGTGTAAAAAATCTCCTTCTGTTAAGAGTTTGATCTGGTGTTAAACTGCTTACAGGATTTACATCTTAAGCTCTTTTACATGCTTTTCCTTTCCCAGCTTCACCTGATGAGGTCAAAAGCTGCTAAACTTCTGGACAGGGAGGGAGGTTATAGCTAGAGAGCTCGCCCATGCCCATCACCAAGATTTTCACTCTTTCAGAAATGATTAGCTGTCCTGCACTGATTCACATCACACAGCGTTTGAGCTGGTTTAGACTCACTGTGGTGATGAAGCCCCAAGTTCAAGATCCCTTCAAGATCTGTTTAATCTAGTGTTGTATGACTGAAACTGTTAGTGCTGCCATCTGGTGACCAGTCTGTGTCTTGTTTCTCATCTCTCGCTCTCTCTCTCTCTCTCTCTCTCTCTCTCTCTCTGTCTCTCTCTCTCTCCCTCAGCTGATTTCAGTGCATGTGTTGATTGGCTGTATTGTAAGAGCCTCATCTTTGAAAAAGTGCTGGTGATGTTGATCCAGTCGCCTGAGGCGTTCAGTGTTGTACACTTATCCACTTTGTCCCTAAATCTAAAGACTTTTTTAAGGCGACTAGCGACAAATCAAGCGACTTTTTCTGCTGTTATTTGACACTTTTGGAGATGAACACACATGTTCTTCAGTTCCTGTCCTCAGCAGCAGGTGCTGCCATGAGCCCCGTCCCACAACCCTCACAGCGCTCAGTCTCTCAGTCCGAGCAGACCCACACCGCTCCACGTCCACACTGCAAATGAACTGCGCATGCCCAGAGCCGCCTCTGACCCCGCCCCCTGTTTACAGAGCGGGATGTAAATATAAATGCGTCTTCAGAGAAACACTAAATAAATAAATAAATAAATCAATAAATAAATCAATAAATAAATAAAACTAAGTATCTCTGCCAAACTGTCTGTTTTAGGGTCACTTTGTGGGTCTGAAGCCCGGATAAAGGAGGAGGGTTGAGCGTAGAGTAGCAGTTCCTCCCCACAGAACAGTCTTCTGATTAAATTTGATATGCTAACATTTAACAACACAGAACTACATTGATTTATGACATTTATGTAAAGATGATTTATGTAATTTAGGATATTTTACATATTTCAAATGAAAAAAAAGGATCAACTTAAGAAGTTCATTTATTCAGAGTTCATTTGTACACAATTATGCAAATTTGGACAATCATACAAATTAGGAGACGATGTCATTTAGTGACGTCTAGCGACCTTTAGGACAGTCAACAGCTGCTTTCCTTACTGAGGAGCTGCAGCAACACTGGCAGTGTTCACCACGCCAATGGCGATAACGCTGAGGCAGCTTGAGACTCTGTGGATTTCCTGCTGCTCTGACAGTCTTTTAGCTTCAGTCTTTAGCTTCAGTCTTTAGCTTCAGTCTTTTAGCTTCAGTCTTTTAGCTTCAGTCTTTTAGCTTCAGTCTTTTAGCTGGTAATTGTGTTATTGTCCTGTAAATATGGTGATGGTCAGTAGTCTAGCTCTGGTCACATCAGTGTTGGGGTAAGGGTCCTTTATTTGTTTATTATTATTATTCTGTTCTACTGTGTTATATGAGGGAGGAGATAAGACCACTGTATTTGATGTGTTTTTCTTTTTCTAGGTTATTTAGTAAGATGAGATGTGAGGTTTTGTTTATTTTGGTCTTTTCTCACCCTGAAGTTTTATGATGTTGACCATTGTTTGTTTGTCATGTTGAAAATAATAAAAGATTTCACTTGAGCTTTAGATCTGTTGTGCTGGTTCCTTTATTTCTCTCCCCAAAGCTCCAGACCTCAACTTTACTATATTATAAACGGTGTGATGAACGGGGTCATAAGTTCACTTTTAATGTTGTAAATAAATCAGCCCAGGTTTCAGAAAGCAGTTGTAGCTAATCTACGACTGTCAGTGGGCTTTAAGTTATATGTTGAGGTGATAAACTAAAGCAGTAATAAATGCTGTTTAATGTAGAAGGAGTTTTCTAATGAACCTGAATGAGCGTCTCTTACCAGCCTCACTGATCCACAGCCTCCTACCCTGCTACCTTTGGTGCAATTCTGTGACTCTTAATTGTAGAAGTAACATGGTAGGTCCTTTCTTAAATAAAAGGTTCAGGAGGAAAAAGATTCAAGTGTGTGAAACTTTCAGAAACTGGGTGTGAAGAGCCGACAATTATCATTCACAAGCCCTGAAACATGCCAGCAGTCACTGTCCATCAGTTTGCTGGTAAGGTGAGATGTGCAGTGCTGTGAGTCCAGAAGCAGGATCAGGATCTTCATTCAAGTCCATTTACACTGACGTTCCCACAGGTCTGAATGTCTGCTTTTGTAGAAGTTCATCAATTTAACCTGGAAAGCACAATCCTGGCGTCTTTCCCACTGTGGTACAGAACAGAAACACACAGAGATCATGACCAAACAGCAACAGGAGGTTTATTCCAGAGTTGAGGAGCCTGATAAGAGAAAGCTCCTCCTCCAGCGTTGATTCTCCTGAAGCGAGGAACTGACAGAAGGTCAGCGTCCTGCGAGCGAAGTGAACGTGACTGGTTGTAGGTTTAAGAAGTTCCCCAAGAACCATTTAGTGACTTATAGGTCAGAAGGAGTATTTTATAATCAGTACACTGGTAACCAGTGCAGGGACGAGAGAATGGGACGAATATGGTCAGAGGACGCAGATGGTCATCATACCAAGACACTAACCTTTTCTTAACTGGTGCAACATGGTCAAGATTAGAGCGGAGCACAGACAGCAGATCATCTGTTTCATGCTCAGGGTCTAGAGGAGGAGACGGGCAGGAGATGGTTAAATCTGGGAGGTTATTAATAAATACACGAGCTGTAGAGGTTGTTATGGTACGCTTGCTCATAAAGCGAGGCTGCAGGGGGATGTCCTGGTTTAAGACTACATGATTAGGTAGTGGTCAGAGATGGAGTCAGGCTGAGAGATGCTGACTAAACTCTGTCTCAATATCCAGGGTCAGAACTAGGTGTGTATGGCTGCATCTATGAGTTGGACATCTAAGATTGATTAAACCAGTTCTAAAGGGTCCTGAATCTCCTCAAAGTGAATATTAAAATCTCCAACATTTAAAGTCTTATCAGTAGAGAAAGCTCCCTCTGATAAGAAATCAGCAAATTCACTAAGAGAATCTGTATAAGGTTCAGGAGGACGACAGACTGTAATAAACAGAAGAGAGAGCTGCTTTTTAGAAGCCGGGGAAAAGTCGGACACTTTAAGACTCAGCACTTCAAACGATTTCACTTCAGAACCTGAGTTTTGGGTTTATGTCCAGAACTGGATCAGAGACTGAGGCTACTCCACTGCTGTGACCAGACCTGCGAGGAGAACTGCAGGAGTTCAAGCCTGGGGGAGTCGATTCATTCACAGCAATGATTCATTAGGTTTAACCCCCGTTTCACAAAGACACAGTGAACTGAGGAGGTTTTCAGTAATGATTTCATTGACTGACTGCTTTAGCTTCTAGAGATCCTACATTTAACAGCCCAAACTTAATGAGGGAAACACGAAGCTCTAATGTTGATTTAATCAGGTTGTTACGAGTCGAGCTTCTAAAGAAGAACCGAATCCAAACAGCGGTTCAGAGTCTCGCTCAAAATACCGGAGATCACGTGATCGCCCGAAGTGACGCTTCGTACGTCACTGAACGTAATGACGTTCAAGGCGCGTCAGTTTCCCGGGAGTATGAATATGAACTGAAATATGAACTGAAATAAAACAGTAATAGATAATTATTAATAAGTTTCTGTTTATTTCTGTGTTCAACAGATGTTCAGTCTACATGCAGATTAAACAGGGGATTTTTCACATCATCAAATATTATCAAACGTGGCTGTTTTATTTACGAGGAGAACAAAGCAGTTACACACTCAGATGAAACACATGCAGTTAAATGTAGATAAAATGACATTCAGTGAAGAGAAGAAACACAGGCAGACATCACTGTATGGAGCTCCCGTCTCAGTCTGGACGAAGCTGATGAACACAAGTGAATCAGGCGATGGAGGTGTAGTGTTTTATTAGAACAGCAGGTGGCGCAGTAGAGCTGAGGAGCTGAGAAGCACTTTAACTTCAACTGTGTTAAAAAGTCTCGGGCTGCGTCCAGAAACCCCCAAATTTACAGATTTTTACTACTGATCCTCCTCCTCTCCTCCGAGACCCGGAAACTGGGTTTGTGGCTCCATCATGTCGCTTCTCCAAAAACCGGAGGAGGAAAGAAGCAACTTCCAGCAGAGGAGACCTGAGAGGATCCCACCCAGGAAGAGTGTTAAAGCTTTAGGAGAGAGATCACTGAGTGCTCCCAGAGACCACGGGGAAATAGAGGAAGCAGCACACAAGTCCTAAACGTTCAGATTCACTAATATTACTGATCTGATACAATGAGCAGTAAAGCAGTTCTAGAAATGTAGAGTTCAGAGAGACGAACACGCTCCCCTGCTTCTCTACACCTGGATTATTTACTGGAACTGAGCTGAAAAGACTGTCTGTTCAGTTCAGCTTTATTAATCACCCTATATATATATATATATATATATAGATAGATAGATAGATAGATAGCAGCTGTAACAGCTGCTGCACAGAGCAGCACATATACGACAATTCTGTACATTTAACTTTTAATTGTGAATTATTTATATATTTAATTCAGTAATTATTCAGCACAAAAACACAAGCACACATTTCACAACACATAAACACACCAAATGCATTTAGCCTAATGCAAAATCACTGACAAGGTATTCCAGCTGTAATAAGGGGGCTTTTGTCAAACTGGTGGTTCTCATTGTGTGCAAACTGACTGACCTCTTTATCTGTTCTTTAATTCAAAGTCTGGTACATTTAAAAGTTTTGGAACATTTTAAAAAGCTCTAGCAGGAGCATCACATGGAAATGCTTAGACGTGCCCAGTGTAGATGTTTCCCTTAAAGACAAACCCTTCATTCTGTAGTTTCCCCAGATCTTCTAGGAAGTCACTGAGGTAGTCCACTAGTGGATGAGGCTTTGACTGTCCACAGAACAGTGCACCTACAAATGGCTCCACGTTGCTCCAAACTGTGCTGCTAGATTTAAAAATGATAAGCCAATCAACATTCACTACTAAATCAACTGTGCTATCTGAATGTGTCAGGCATTACCTCTGACCCAGTCTGAGGCAAATGTAGGACTCTAGGCCATAAATACATTGTCCTCCACATTTAAATTTGACCTAAACATCTGAGAGGGTTGAAAGCAGAGTGCGTCTTTGGGTAGATTGTGTCCACGATCTCTAAGAATTCCTAAAAGTTCATTAACGCTGCTTTGAGTTGCCATATTCTTTGAGGCCCATTCTGCAGGTCTGGGGCAAGGTCAGGTCCATTCCCATCTGTGCTTAAAGGTTCTGCATCTGTGTCTACTACACATTTTCTCTGACTACTACACATTTTTAGAAGAACCATAGTCTGTAGACTCTGGATCCACACCAGAATCAGAATTCAAGGTTATGTCTGGAAAATCTAGATTCATACTGGCATTAGTTTACACAGTTACAGCCTCATTAACTTCATTTAGCAGATGGGGTGACGGCTCAAAAGCTGCTACAGTGTTAACTTCAGCCATTCAGCTTCTCTATCTTTTCAGATATTGTGTGCTGGAGGCCATTTGTGGTTCTGTTGTTAACAAACATTGATCCAAACCACCAATTAAAAAGGTGTTACGGGACGGTCAGGGAGCAGACCCAAGTGCAGAGAGGAAAGCCTGTAAGGACAGGCCTTAATGTATGATATAAGGTTAATGTATGTGTGGTTGATGTGACTGCGGATGCTTTTGTGTACTTGTGGGAGAACAGTTGCTCCCAGCTGGGTTTGAACCAGCAACCTCGGCAACAGAGGTCCAACACCATACCACTGCACCACCAGCAAGCACAGGCAATTGTTGGAGCTGCACCCCTTAAAATAAAGAAATAAAAAAAGCAGGAAAACCAAACAAAGGAGACGCCAAGATGGCGTAGTTCAGACTTAGGACAGTTAGCACTAAAACAACTGAAGAAAAACAAATGCAGCTCTCTCTCTGAAGAGGGAACTTCAATGCTTAACTCAAACTCTTTTACTTATGAGCTGAGCTCTCTTCAGCTACTTCATTTTACAACCCTGTTTTCTATTTTTACAACTTCTCTCTTTCCTTCACTTCTGTGTATCGTACCGATCACCCCTCTACAAAGGTGTGACAGAGAAGTGCTGCTTGTCTCAGCCTTAAATGCTGAGACCACCAGCTGTGTCTGGTTGGCACTGATTACCCCTCAGGGGGATCTCTGGGGATTGGATTGGATTCCCTTGGATAACTGTGCCTCGCCGCCATCGCCCTCTGCTGGTAAGTGGCGGCCGACACAGCCTTAAATGCTGTGCATCTTTACAAAAGGTGAATTTAAAAATAAAATAAAATAACATTACTTTATTTCTACACAAATTCACTTACCCCAGACTTAAGACATGTTAAAGTTTTCTCACAGTTTCTTTGTTAAATTATAGATGCGGACATGTAGAATGTGAACAAACATCTGGGCTGATAAACTACATATTGTGTTATTATCAACAATATTGAAGATTGTGTCATTTTTTCCTCCCTAAAAAGGTTTGCAGTCACAAATGATTAAGGAAACATTATAAGGTGAAAACTGCACAAACATCTGAACATTAAATGAAGCTGAGGCTGCAGTAATACTCACTGTTCACTGTTTCAGCTCTGCCGGTATGTTGTGGTACAGCAGTCTGTCCCAAGTCCAGTCAGCTCCTGAAACACATATTTCTTAATAAAATGATACAGTCAGCTACAGTTAATTCAGCGTCTCTGCTAATACATCTCAGTGTCTAATAAAACCCACAAACTCATGCTTACCTTGTGCTGCTAAAGCTAAAGATCCAGGTATGAGCAGGAGAACAAATGTTGTCCTGCTCATCAACATCTAGACAAACAGCCGCTCCTGAAGCTGTTTAATTCTCGCTGCTCCGACTTAGTTTAGGAGGAGAGCTACTTTCAGACACTGTCCAACAATCCTTACTTCATTTCACAGAAACAAAAGTGAGTCTGGAGGTTTTAAATTCAGCTTCTTCACACTTTAATAAGAACTGATCAAATCTGGAGGTGAAGTTTAGTGAGACATGGCTAATGCAGCTCAGCTCAGCTCTTCACTCCAGCTGATCTTCACACAGCAGGAGCAGCTCAAACAGCTCAGGGCAGAAAGCCTGTGTTGTTGGATGAAGCACTAAATAAAAGTTAGTCCTTTCTTTTAGAAACG
>NC_132885.1:28477930-28502930 GCF_030463535.1 Salminus brasiliensis | reverse complement strand
AATGAATTCTGATCTGGTCTTTTCCTCTTTTCCTCTTTTGGGTCCAATACTGTAAAATGTAGTGAACTCCCACACTGTGGCCTCATTCTCAGTAGATTATATATTTAAAGTTAAATAATCTTGAATAATTATCACACAACTCTTAAATGAAGGAGTTTGAATAAGCAGCACTCTTCCTAGAGCTGACCTCCCACCAAACTGAGTAATCAGGGGAGAAGGGCCTTGATAAGAGAGGAGACCAAGAACCCAAATGGTCCCTCTGGTTCAAAAAGATCCTGTTTACAGAAACTTCCAGAAGCTCAACCATCACTGCAGCTCTCCACCAATCTGGGCTTCATGGCAGAGTGGTCAGATACAGCAGAGCCTCTAAAGGACTCTCAGACTATCAGAAACAAGGTTCTCTGATCTGATGAAACCAAGACTGAACTTTTTGGCCTCAGTTCTAAGAGTCATGTCTGGTGGAAACCAGGTCCTGCTCATCTCCTGCCCATCACCATTCTTTCAGTGGAGCTTCATGCTGTGGGGGTATTTTCAGGGTCTGGGACGGGGAGACTGGGTCAGGGTTGAGGGAAAGCTGAATGGAGTACAGATAACCTGATCCAGAGCACTCAGGACCTCAGACGGGGCAAAGGTTCACCTTCCAACAAGACAGTGACTCAAGACAACACAGGAGTGGCTTAGAGACTCTGTGAACGCTCCTGAGTGGCCAACCAGAGCCCTGCTTTACACCCTATTAAAAATCTCTGGAGAGCCCTGAGAATGGCTGTCCACTGACGTCCCCATCCAACCTTACGGAGAGGATCTGCGGAGAAGAAAGGCCGAAAATCCCCAAATCCAGGTGAGCAAACCTTGTGGCATCATACCCAAGAAGACTGGAGGCTGTAATCACTGCCAAAGGTGCTTCAAATAAGTACTAAGTAAAGTGTCTGAATACTTATGTCACTGCAACATTTTAGTTTTTCATTTTATTTTAATAAATTTGCAGAAATTTCTAAAACTCTGTTTTCACTTTGTCGTTACAGGATAAACATGGTGCCAGTGTCTAAAGCTGTATATTTTCCTCCATAATGCCACTTTTATTAAAGATTTATGTTTTCTGATTAAGATTATATTAATAAAGTGCCAGAGAAAGAAAAACAATCCCAGCAACACTAAGTATAGAAAAAATTCTCCTTTATATCTGTTATTATTTACAGTTATTAATTTGAGTTCCTTTAATAAGCTGTTAAATAGTTGTAAACACTGTTTTCTTAAACTAGTTTATCATTTTCAGTTTAAAAAGTCAGAAATATTTTTATTCAGGTTTAGGAGGGACTTTTATTTTGACAGAATTTCGTTCGCTATTCTGGTCAAGTGTTGCTAGCTTCACACTGCTAGCTCGTTGCTCGGGTCTGCAGCGGGACCGGGGAACTGACGCGCCTTGAAACGTGATTGCGTAACGAAGCGTCACTTCCGGCGATCACGTGATCTCCGGTATGTTTGAGCGTGTGTTTGGATTCGCTTCTGCTTTAGAAGCTCGAGCCGTGATTCTTCACAGAGCGTCGAGCGACCGGCCCTCCTTTCCAGCCTTTACTCTCAGCTCTGTCTCCTTCATCTGAGACAGCTGCTGTGATCCTGGAGCTCTCTGCTCCCTGTGCTACTGTACAGTCCTCTGTCTCACTGAGGGTCGTCGTCTCCTCTCCCGCACCGGAGAGGGCCTGGGGGCGTCCGCGTGGCCTTGAAAAAGCCGAGGACTCCTCCACCACCACCACCGCCGGTTTTCTCCTCTGCTGACCGGTTCGAGGTCCTCGGAGCCCAAAGAGGAAACTCGGTCTCTTGTTTTCCAGCTGCCCGTGTGCTGCACGTCGCCGGCCGGCTTTCCTTGGCGCTATTCTTCGCTCGACGCGGAGGTCCAGAAGGAGCCCTGCCGCTTCAGAAAAACCCAGACCAGAGGATCATCGTCTTCAGCCCTCCTACCGACGAGTGAGCGAGCCGCTTCCCCAGCTCCTCTCGCTCCACTGCTGCTGCGGGACAGGTCCGTCCACGCTGACTCTGTAGAGAACTGGGAGAGCTTTCGGCTGTGTCCGGTCCTCTACCGCAGAGATGAGCTCCACCCGGTCCGGTCTGGGTCCTACGTTCAGGTTAGTGAGCTGGACAGTGGGCAGGTGAGTGATTTACTGGATTTAATAATCATTTATTCTGTCGTTTCTCTGCTTGTTTTAAACAGTAATAAATCAGTGTCCCTCATAGTGTCTCAGACTAACCCTGCAGTATGGAGACTGTCTGTCCCCCATATGGTTTATAACTGGAGCTTCAGAAAATGTGCTTTAAAAATCTTATTAGAATTTATATAAATTATTTTGCTACACCATCATTCAATACTACTACTCTTAACGATATTCAGGGATTGTGTTGCTGCTGCCTCCATCCTAAGAGTAGGAAAACTGGTAAATGATCATCAACCCAGATTATCAGTGTTATCCTCCTGATTTCAGTGAAGCTAAGCTATTTTCATCTAGAGAACGTTTCTGCTCCATCTACAGTTTTTAATCTTAGACCCACCTTCTCCTCACTGCATGCTCAGCTTCTGGGAGAGGGGTCAGAGTAAATGTGTCATTTTCAATGAGGGAAGTCCTCTTTTATAGTGTCGACCCAGAATGTTGATTTAGCTGAATCTCTTTAAAGCTCTGTGGTTCATTACAGACCCTGTAGCAGTAGTCAGTGTTGGTCAGTGTCTGATCTCCAATATCTGAATCAGTCAGCTAAGTACTGAGGTGCTTTCCTCTCTCTCTTTGGAGAGTGTGTACTATCACTCAGTAGCTTTTATGATTTCATCCTTATTTTTTAGGAAGTTCACAGACTGCACCGGAGTAATCCTCAGTTAACGCCAGAGTGGATCTACAACCCTCTTTTGCACACTGGATCTATAGGAGCAACTAGGTCAGTATGTACTAGTTCAAGTACTGCTTTTGCTCGAGCATCAGGTTCTGTTTCTACTCTGAGCAGATTTCTCTTGTCTGAAGACTTCACAGTTCAGTTTATCAATCTTACCCTTGATCTTCATGCTCTCTACTGCATAATGTAAAACATCATAATTACAGTGAACAAGGATTTCATGCTGTTTGAATATTGTAACACACTGCAACCATCACCACTGTGATCATTGACCACATTCAGGTAATAAAGCCTATTGCACTCTTTAATGGTGAACTTGGTACCTTTTTTGGGGCTTTGTCTTCTTTATCTGAGCCAGTTGTGATCTTTGTGCTCTCTGCTCCCTGTATTTTTGTACTGTACTCGCTCACTGATTGTCATCTGTATTTTTACTGAGAGGTGACCACGGAAGAACGAGCCCTCCTGGAGGTTGTCAAGCTATTACAGCAGATCCAGCTGCTGTTGTAGACAGTCCAAACTACACTGATGAAAGACGAGGCTGGAGGCTGCCCGTGACTCCTCAAACACCGCTGTCTTAATTCCAGCACTACCGGCGCGGCAGACACAGAAGGTCGTCGTCTCACTCCTGCACCTGAGAGGGTCTGGAAGTGTCAGTGTGGCTGGGAAAAGCAGAGGACTCCTCCACCACCACAGCCGGTTTTCAGCTCTGCTAACTGGTTCGAGTTCCTCTTTTGTGAAACACTGAAAAGTATCGACCCTAAAGAGTGATGCCACGGTCTCCTGTTTTCCAGGTGCTCGTGTCCTGGACGTCCTGAAGAAGCACAGCCATACTGACTGACCCAGTCACACTTTCAGGTTAGTGAACTGCATAGTTGGCAGGTAAGTGATTTACATGATTTACTTGATTCCACCCATTTATTCTGTCACTTTTCTGCTTGTATTAAAAAGTAATAGATCAGCGTCACTCTTAGTATGCGACACATCCTGCAGTATTGAGACTGTCATGGTTTGTAATTGTAACGTCGGAAAATCTGCTTGAAAAATCTTATTAGAATTTATATGAATTCTTCCATCTTTCAGAGTTCAAGCAGTTCTGCATTGAATTTGGGCTGTTGAACAATCAGTGGCTGACTAAATACTTTTTTGCCCCACTGTATATTTAAGTTCTCTTACTTAGAAAGATGAGGTCTGTAATGTTCATTACAAAATCCAGGAAATCACATTGTAGAATTTAAGATTTTATTTGTAAATTATGGTGAAAATAAGTATTTGGTCTCCCACAAACAAGCAAGATTTCTGACTCTCACAGACCTGTAACTTCTTTAAGAAGCTCTTCTGTCCTCCACTCGTTACCTGTATTAATGGCACCTGTTTGACCTCGTTATCTGTATAAAAGACACCTGTCCACAGCCTCAAACAGTCAGACTCCAAACCTCCAATCTGCTTAAGCCAGTACATGTCCAGACCCGTCTGAAGTGAACCACCTTAGTTCACTAGATCTCTGTGAAACTAAATCATAAAATCGGGTCATAAAATCGGTTTACATAGAGACCCTGGAAGCGGAGTCTTTTTACATGTATGATGAACTTAAAACTCTAACTCTTAAATACAGGTAATTTTGGAAAGTTGATTCTTTGAGCGCGGAGAAGCAAATCCCACTACCACAGTTTTGGAGGTTCCACAGAGATCCCAATATTCCTCTGGGTCCAGAGTTTTCAGAGACAGGATCAGAAACCGACAGAGGCGGCCGCCGTCATCCCAATGAGTGATTCTGAGTCAATTCAGGCGCTCTACTGACTCCGAGACTCTGTACCCGAGGTAACTAAATTAATTAGACTGCTTGCCTTAAGTATTTGGACTAAATGGGAGGAGACGCCATATTCTTAGACCTTCAGGTTATTTTAACCCGGATCGCTTTTGATATTTTCATTTTCAAATTAGTTTTAGACCATTGACTTTTTTGCAGTGATCCGGACTCAAAGAATGAAGATGTCCAATGCATTGCCTTAAGATCATTTCAGTCTCACAGTTGTCTTAGAAACTTAGAATTTTAATAAATTTGTATCCCTGAACAATTCTCTGGTTTAAACAACCCTGAGAATCTTAATATTCAGACAAGATTTTAGGAGATTTAATTCTTAGTACTGTTCAACCTAGAGGATTTTGTAAAGGGATCTGAATTTATATTTTTTAGAAAATTCTAAGAAGGTAGGAGAGAATGTGCTTGTTTAAATTGTGGGACTGTTTTGTAGAGTGTGCAGATCAGGAAAGTGGTAACACAGCAGAAGCCGTACGCGGGATCAGCAAAATAGATCTAGAAGATCAGAGCAGCAATAACCTGAGTTCAGAACCAGAATCAGACTATGCTGAATAGGATAAGGTGGGAGAAAATGTAGACAGTCTATAAAGAGGATTTTGAAACCCAGTGAGGAACCCATTCTAAATGTAAGGATTTGCTGTGAAATGAATTCTGTTTTGAATGATTTTCCTTTATAAATCATTGGTTGTTCAGGTCAGCCAATTTCAGTAAAATGTATCATAAAGCAGATGAACAGTGATATTAGAGAAGAGAAATGAAGTTTATAGGATTTACAGAAAGTGTGCAATAATTATTTAAATGAAATTAGGCAGGTGCATAAATTTGGGCACCCCAACAGAAACATTACATCAATATTTAGTAGATCCTCCTTTTGCAGAAATAACAGCCTCTAAACTCTTCCTATAGCTTCCAGTGAGAGTCTGGATTCTGGTTGAAGGTATTTTAGACCGTTCTTCACAAAACATCTCCAGCTCAGTCAGGTTTGATGGTTTCTGAGCATGGACAGCCCGCTTTAAATCGCACCACAGATTTTCAGTAATATTCAGAATATTTACACATTTTTAGACGGGACCTCTGGTGTGGAACCGGAGTTATTTGACGAGCCTCCCTTTGATTCAAAATTTCACAAAACGGGATGCAACTCTACATTCTTTCTCCAAAAGCATGTGGGGCTTCAGATCGATGGAGATTCAGTGGTCTTGTATGTCTTCCATTTTCTTTTAATTGCTCCTGCAGTTGATTTATTCACACAAAGCTGCTTGCCTGTTGTAGAGTCACTCTTCCCAGCCTGGTGCATGTCTACAATTTTCTTCCTGGTGTCATTCGACAGCTGTTTGGTGTCTGTTTGAGGCTGTGGACAGATAATGAGGTCAAACAGGTGCCATTAATACAGGTAACGAGTGGAGGACAGAAGAGCTTCTAAAAGAAGTTACAGGTCTGTGAGAGCCAGAAATCTTGCTTGTTTGTGGGAGACCAAATTCTCATTTTCCACCCTAATTTACCATACATTTTAAAAAATCCTGCTATGTGATTTCCTGGATTTTTTTTCTTATTTTGTCACTCATAGTTGAAGTGTACCTATGATGAAAACTACACCCCTCTCATCTTTCTAAGTAGGAGAACTTGCACAACCAGTGACTGACTAAATACTTGTTTGCCCCACTGTATATTACCCCAAGCAGTAATAGCCATCCGCTCTCATCAACTTTTCAGACGTTACTGACGAGCATTTATACACTCACAACTGCTCGGATGAAGTGCTTGTTGCACACACAAGTATTTGCAGTATTCTTGCCATTATGGGCAGGCGTTTATCGTTTGTACGCCACCATGTTATGGGATCATCTACATCAAAGGTTGTTTCCTGTTCAGCAGTAGCTCTTCAGTAATAGAGGTTCCTGATTGGTTTTGTTTGGACAAATGGCTGCCTTTTTTATATATATTTTTAACCCTCTTTTTTGTTTAGAGCCCCAGCACTTGGAGCTTCTTGAGTAAACAGTGAAGCAACTTTTGTAAATCGCTCTGGATAAGAGCATCAGCTAAATGCCTCTCTAAATCTCTAAGCTGTTTTGCACTGTGCTGCAGCACATGTTCAACCTCCTGTGTTTGTAGGCGTTCTTTGATGCTGCTTCTTTCCAGGTAAAGTCGTTTCTCTGTGACTGACTTCAGCAAGTGAATGATTATCTGTGATTCACATTACGGGTGGAGCATGTTCAGCATCCCCAGTAGTTCAGAGAACAGTGTGGCCAAGAAAATGGCCTTATCACTTCCTTCAGACATCGCCAGTGTTTCACCAGCAAGTGTGCTCAGCATGATCCTCTGGACTCTCTTTGACTGCCAAGAAAGGGGTGAGAACTTTCCATTTTCTCCCATAAGAACAATCAAATGTCCTCCTCGAGTGCAGTCATCTGAAACCTTTCCAAATGAGGCGTCACTGAATACTGTCTGTCTAAGTGTTGGAAGTGTAGAACTTCCTTCTTGGACTTTGCACTGTTTGCCTCATGGACTGTCTGCACAGTTACATTTTTGAAGCTTGATGCCAAGTGACCAGCATCAAACATGACCCCTGGCCTACTCTGTCCTGCTACCTAGAGGATTTGACCTATCTTTGACCTGAGTTGGTGCTTCTCTTCCTCACAGAGGGAGGCGTCTTGTTCCAAGGCTAGTAAAGGGTCCATGTGTATGGGCTGCATATGCTGGATGTAATTGAGTCAAAGTCTATCCCACATAAAGGATAATAGATAATAAATAATCTGTTATCACATGGATCCTCACTCTCTGTATTCACTTTTCTCTTAGTCATGGAGGAACCTGTATCAGGCTACATCTCCTCAGACTAACACCACTCTGGACAGTCCACTCTCTTATAGTTCACTTCAGTTCTGTTCTATGCACAACCCAAACCTCAGATTTTGAAGCTAAATGCTCGACAGCTAGTGTTTTCATTAATAACCCTCCAGAGTACTCTGTCTCTTTGACAGCTGTTTATGTTTGTCGGTGTTTACTCTTGAGGAACATGGGGACCAGGGTGGAATGAGCTCTCCGGACGTTGTCAAGCTTGCCCGGCAGATCCAGCTGTTGTGGAGGCAGTCTAAACTCACCAGACGGAAGACGAGGCTGGAGGCTGCATGTGACTCCTTCAATTAGGCTGTCTTACTTGTAGCGCAACCGGTTCAGCAGACACAGAGGGTCGTCCTTACCACTCCTGCATCTGTGCCAGCGTGGCCGTTTCGAGGTCCTCAAATTTTTGACTTCATGTGCTCCGTCACAGAGGATAACTCCTCAGGTCCCTGTTAATATCTGGGAATCAAACCCACTCTCAGTCTTTAAATCTAGATGAAAAACTTCCCTCTTTACACCAGCTTTCAGAGAACTCTCCAGTTCTGTGTTCTGTCCTGCTCTGGTTACATTTCACCACTGTTCTGTCCTGCTCTGATTCCAGGCTTTTTATTACTATTATTGTGGTTGTGTCTTTAACTATTTTTGCTACAGGTCTCTCACTAAACGTAAAGCTTGTTCTAATCTTCATCTTTTTCTCTCTCTCCTTATGTCCTGAGCTGCTTGTCTGGAGTTGCCCTTTTTTGGTTCAGTTCCTGCGTCTTGGTATCAGGCCTGTCCCACTACTCAGCTTCAACGCAGCAGGAGGTGTCCATGTTCCGGAATCAGGCCTGTCTCTCTACTCAGCATGGACTTTAACATTAACGCTGAGCAAATGTCCAGCACCTACTCACACTCCTACTTCATAACCTGCTCCTACATTAGCTATAGCTCTTCATTAACTCTGTCCAGCACCTACTCACACTCCTACTTTATAACTGTATATTATTTTTCTTCTTCTTTTTATTATACAGTGCTTGAAAGTCGGAGCGGAGCAGAGTTCTGTTATTCACTACTCTGCTTTGACTGACTGCCTGCGGTTTTGCTTTTATGCCTTCAAACTCTTCAGCGAGTGTGGACTTGAGTTCTGACCCAAGAAGCTTGGAGATGTTCGTTTTCAAAGCACAGAGGATCTCATCTCTCCGTGTCTGTTAGCTTAGATTGTGAGGTTGATCTACTGCTGTGATCATTGACCACATTCAGGTAATAAAGCCTATTGTACTCTTGTACCACTTTTGTGGCCATGTCTTCTTTTTGTTAGCTTTGTCTTCTTAATCTGAGCCAGTTGTGATCCTTGAGGTCTCTGCTCCTTGTGTTACTGTACAGTACTCTGTCTCACTGACCGTCGTTTGCGTTTCTGTCTCTGTGTTTAATCAATGGAGTCCACGGAGAAACAAGCTCTCCAGGAGGTCGTCAAGCTATTACGGCAGATCCAGCTTCTGTGATGTCCAAACTCCACAGACGGAAGATGAGGCTGAAGGCTGGCCGTGACTCTTTCAACCCCTCCAACTTAATTCCAGCTCTACCGGCGCAGCGGACACAGAGGGTTATCTACACTCCTGCACCTGAGAGGCCCTGGAAGCGTCACCGTGGCTGGGAACAGAAGAGGGCTCTTCCACCACCACAGCCTTTTTTCGCATCTGCTAACTGGTTCGAGGACCTCAGCTCTTCACCTGCTCCAGCACCGAGGCCGACTCCTCAGGGTGGTGTTCTCACTGTTGGAGATTCTTCTGTAAAACACTGAAAAGTATCGACCCTAAAGAGTAATGTCACGGTCTCCTGTTTTCCAGTTGCCCGTGTCTCCACTATTCTCCATGATGCAGCGTGGCCCTGAAGAAGCACTGCCGTACGCTTCTGGACAGTGTTCGGAAAAAGCCAGACACCAGGATCATCGTCTTCTACCCCCTGACCACATACAGATGAGTGAGGGATCAGTTTCCTCAGCTCATCACGCTCCACTACTGGCTGCGGGACAGGTCCGTCTGCACTGACTTCGTAAACAACTGGGAGAGCTTTTGGCTGTGTCCGGTCCTCTAACACAGAGATGAGCTTCACCTGAGCTGCCTGGGGTCTATCATTCTCTCCGGGAACGAAAGTAATGTTCATTACATTGGTGGGGGGTCATAAAATCGGTTCATACAGAGACTCCTGAAAGCTCAGTGTTTCTGCATTTATGATTAACTTGAAAGCTTTAACTAAAAATACAGGTAATTTCTGAATATGAAGTTATAAAAGCACATACAAGCGTCCAAAGAAATGCAAAGGGTAAGAGAGTAAATGTAACTGACTGCAGAATTTTAAATAGTGAAATAGATTTCAGACTGGGTGCTAACCAGCCAATTAATCTTCAGAGTCAATGTTGTCTATTTAAGTCAAGACGGGTTGCCAAGTAGTATTAAATTCACCACTGCACCCAATTTTAGGTAGGAGGGTTTTCTTTCCCTTGAAGTAATCTAAGCAGTCTTGGCCAGCACCTTTTGAACAAGATTTCAGTGTAACTGACTGTACGGCAAGGCTTTTTTTTTTCACCAAGATCCCAATATTCCTCTGGGTCCAGAGTTTTCAGAGACAGGATCAGAAACCGACAGAGGCGGCCGCCGTCATCCCAATGAGTGATTCTGAGTCAATTCAGGCGCTCTCCTGACTCCGAGACTTTGTACCTGAGGTGACTGTAAGTAAATTAATCAGACCGCTTGCCTTATGAATTTAGAATAAATGGGAGGAGACGAGACGTCATATTCTTAGACCTGTGTTACTGTACAGTACTGTCTCACTGACTGTTTGCTTTTCTGTCTCTGTTTACTCTTAAAAAAAACTTTGCGACTGCTGAGGAGTGAGATCTCCAGGTGCTCTGCAAGGAGGTCATCAAGCTTGGCTGCTGCTGCTGTTGTAGAGGCAGTCCAAACTCAACTGACGGAAGACTAGGCTGGAGGCTGCTCTGGACACCGAGGGTTGTTGCCTCCACTCCCGCACCGGAGAGGGCCTGCAGTATAGTCACTGTCTGTCTCCCGCATGGTTTGTAATTGTAGCATCAGAAAACTGCATTAGGGGAAGTTACATGAGGTATTTTGTTTCTGGACATCACTAACCAACGAGTGAGTGATCCGTTGAGTACCCAGCTCCTTACGCTCCACTGCTGGCTGCAGGATAGGTGCATCAACGCTGAATTCATAGAGATCTGGGAGAGCTTTTGGAAGCGTCTGGACCAGAGCGACCTGGGGTCCATCGTTCTCTCCAGGAACGCCAAAAAAGTGCTACGTCAGGACTGTCTGGCTCTTCCAAGTCAGGTTAGTGAAATGGATAGTGGGCAGGTAAGTGATTTTACATGATTTACTCTTTTATAACCATTTATTTTATCATTTCTCTGCCTGTATTAAAAAGTTAAATGATTTGTAATTTTGACATCAGAAAATTAATATTTTAACTATTTTAATCTGAATTATAATGTGTTTAAACATGTAGATGAGGAGAGTTCTCTACAATATTTTACCACCATTCAGTTAGTATATTGATGCACAGATGGATCCTCCACCTACTGCTGCTTTAATACTTGTAAAGGTTTCATATAAAAGGAATTTAGTAACAGATATGGTGCCAATTACATTTTTTTTTATCTGTGGGTTGACGTTCAGAACTGTATCTAATAATGACGATGAAGTTTGTGGACACAAACCTACATAGCTGCAAATACCTGAAAAAATGAGCTTGAGGATTAAATTCAGTTCTAAGTTCAAAAGATTGAAGGCTTTTATCAATAAACAGATCCTTTAAGACATTTCCTCCTTTTTCTCTCCAAGATGAAAAGGCCTCATCAATGGTAGAGGGAGTGAAGGTTGTTCATCCTCAGGCTGTATATAGATCATTCATTTAGTGAAAAGGCTCTTCCAAATTGCAGCCAGATTTTCAGGGACTGTTTCACAGTCTGGTTTAGTGAACAGCTAGACAAAGATTCTGGTATGGGTAGTTTTGAACAGAGCAACACATGTAACCTGCAGAAACAGCCCTGATGTTCGAAGCCCAATAATAGCTAAAATCTGGTAACGATAAGCAGCTGTAAGGGCCAGTGGTGGCTGTAAGGGCCAGTGGTGGCTCAGTGGTTAGAGCCCTGGGATATTGATGACCGTGTTGTGAGTTTGATACCCGGGCTCTGCAAACCACTCTTCAGCACCTTCTTTTGTGTGGGCCGCAGCAATGGCTGCTCACCGCTCCAGGCATGTGTGCTCACTGTCCACTGGGGGGTGTTTTAATATTGTGGGGGAGTCTTTTCAGGTGTTTCAATATTCTATGTATACGTTGTTTTCAGAAACGGACAGATGGTGGCTTTTGTTAGTTTGAAACAATGAGGTCTATCATCTTCACACCAGCCTCATCACAGGTTGTTTACTGCAGGATTAAAGTGTTTCTCTACATTCCTAAGACTGACTGATCGAGTTGATTCTTTAAGCACAGAGAAGGAAATCCCACTACCACAGTTTTGGAGGTTCCACCGAGATCCCAATATTCCTCTGGGTCCAGAGTTTTCAGAGACAGGATCAGAAACCGACAGAGGCGGCCGCCGTCATCCCAATGAGTGATTCTGAGTCTATTCAGGCACTCTACTGACTCCGAGACTCTGTACCCGAGGTGACTGTAAGCTGATTAGTAAGATTGGTTAAGAATTTGGACACGCGGGAGGAGACGACACTCCTTATCAGAGGGATCCAGGTTGAAGTAACCCAAATATGTACACACGTTTTACTCCGTCTCTGGTCATGGATCTATTTAGGTATAAATTCTATCTAGGCACCGTGATATAATGACCAGACATGTCCTCTGAAACCGATCACTCAATAGAGACGACCATCCCTACTTTATAGTCTTTAGTATTAGCTTTGTCTTCTTTCAGTTATTGCAGATCCAGCTAAACATATTCAAATCAATAAAATGACAAGGGTGCCCAAATTTATGCACCTGCCTAATTTTGTTTAAATAATTATTGCACACTTTCTGTAAATCCTAAAAACTTCATTTCTCTTCTCAAATATCACAGTATTCATCTGCTTTATGATCTATTTAACTGAAATTGCTGATCTGAACAGCCAATGATTTATAAAGGAAAATCATCAAAATTATCAGGGGTGCCCAAACTTTCTCACACCACTGTATGCAGTATATTTAACACTGCTTTCATTCATTTACACAACATTACTAAACTCTGCAGCATACTATCCCAGGGGGATTCTGAGAAGCTGGTGCACACATTCAGAACCTCAAGGCTGGACTACTGCAGTGCTGTAGGCTGGAGGTTCAGGTAAATCTCTTCATAAGCTCCAGCTTGTTCAGAATGCTGCTGCCAGGGTACGAACTAGAGCTAGGAAATCTGATCATATTAGTCTAGTTCTTTCATCCTTACACTGGTTACCTGTTAAATTCAGTACAGATTATAAAGTACTTCTAACATATTAATCTCTCAATGGTCTGACCCCACATTATCTGGAGGAACTTCTTACACCTTACAGCCCTCCACGTACACTCCGCTCACAAGATGCTGGCCTATTATCAGTCCCACGTATTATAAAAAAACAGTGCGGGAGGAAGAGCGTTCCTTTATAAAGCCTCAACTTTGGAGCAAGCTCCCTGTTAATATCCAGGAATCAGACCCACTCTCAGTCTTTAAATCTAGATGAAAAACTTCTCTCTTTACACCAGCTTTCAGAGAACTCTCCAGTTCTGTGTTCTGTCCTGCTCTGATTACATTTCACCACTGTTCTGTCCTGCTCTGATTCCAGACTTTTTATTACTATTATTGTGGTTGTGTCTGTAACTATTTCTGCTACAGGTCTCTCACTAAACGTAAAGCTTGTTCTAATCTTCATCTTTTTCTCTCTCCCCTCATGTCCTGAGCTGCCTGTCTGGAGTTGCCCTTTTTTAGTTCAGTCCCTGTGTCTTGGTATCAGGACTGTCCCTCTACTCAGCAGAGTTCCAACATAACCATCCTAACCCCTCTCTCTCGTTTACATGTACTGAGATGCCCTGCCGTCCAGTCTGGAGGTTTCAATGTTCTGGAATCAGGCCTGTCCCTCTACTCGGCATGGGCTTTAACATTAACACTGAGCAAATGTCCAGCACCTACTCACACTCATACTTCATGACCTGCTCCTACATTAGCTATAGCTCTTCATTATATCTCTGTCCAGCAGCTACTCACACTCCTACTTCATAACTGTGTATTGTTATTCCTTTTCTTATTATACAGTGTTTGAAAGTTGAGCGGAGCAGAGTTCTGTTATTCACTACTTCTGTGGTTTTGCTTCTATGCCTCTGAAATCTTCAGCGAGTGTGGACTTGAATTCTGACCCAAGAAGCTCGGAGAAGTCCGTTTTCAAAGCACAGAGAATCTCATCCCTCCATGTCTGTTAGCTTAGATGGTGAGGTTGATCTGCTAGGCCTGTTTGCAGTGTTTCTTCTCTTGTCTGAAAATTGTTTGAGATTTTTAGCCATTATATGAACCAGTGAGGAGTTTTTGGCTGTAGATCCAAATTAGTGATCTGAAAACATTCTGATGACTTCTTAATGTCGTACAGAGCTAAATTTCAATCATTTATGGGAGCTTCTGGGAGATGGGTCGAGGCTTCTCTGCTTCACCTCCATTGCCTGAGTCACTTGTGTGTCCATAAGCTTTGTCTAAACTGAAACTGGAGCAGCATACAGTGATGTCTGCCTGTGTTTCTTCTCTTAATTGAACGTTATTTTTTTATGTAATCTCTCATACAGTGAGTCCAAGAAGTATTTGATCCCTTGCTGATTTTCTTTGTTTGCCCACTAATAAAGACACTATCCTTCTGCACTTTTAATGGTAGATATATTCTAACATGGAGAGACAGAATATCAAGACAAAAATCCAGAATATAATTTTAAAGAATATATTTTAATTAATTTGTATTTCAATGAGGAAAATAAGTATTTGATCCCTCTTGCCAAACACACTCAATACTTAGTGGCAAAGCCTTTGTTTGCAAGCACAGCGGTGAGACGTTTGTTGTAGTTAACCACAAGTTTAGCACACACACCAGGGGGAATTTTGGCCCACTCTTCTTTGCAGATCCTCTCTAAATCATGAAGGTTGGTGGGCTGTCGCTTGGCAACTCTGACCTTCAGCTCCCTCCATAGATTTTCGATCGGATTGAGGTCTGGCGACTGGCTGGGCCACTCCATGACCTTAATGTGATTTTTCTTGAGCCAATCCTTTGTTGCCTTTGCTGTATGTTTAGGGTCGTTATCATGTTGGAAGACCCAACCACGGCCCATTTTCAGATCCCTGGCAGAGGGGAGGAGGTTGTCCCTCAGGATTGTGCGGTACATGGCTCCATCCATCTTCCCAGTGATGCGGTGAAGTAGCCCTGTACCCTTGGCAGAGAAACACCCCCAAAACATTATGCTTCCACCTCCATGCTTGACGGTGGGCACAGTGTTCTTGGGGTCATAGGCAGCATTTTTCTTCCTCCACACATGGCGGGTGGAGTTGAGGCCAAAAAGTTCAATTTTGGTCTCCTCTGACCACAAAACCTTCTCCCAATAACTTGGTTCATCTTTCAAATGATCATTGGCATACTTGAGGCGCGCCTCCACATGTGCTCTCTTCAGCAGGGGTACCTTTCGGGCACTGCAGGGGTACCTTTCGGGCACTGCAGGATGTGAATCCATTGTTGCGCAAAGTGTTGCCAATTGTTTCCTTGCAAACTGTGGTCCCAGCTGCCTTCAGGTCATTTGCTAACTCCTGCCGAGTGGTTGCAGGACGATTTCTGACTGTTCTCAGCATCATTGCCACCCCACGAGGCGAAATCTTCTTTGGAGCACCGGGCCGAGGTCTGTTGATTGTCATGTTATACTCTTTAAACTTTCTGATAATTGCACCAATAGTTGTTACTTTCACATCCAACACCTTACTAATCTTTTTGTAGCCCATTCCAGCTTTGTGAAGGTCAACAATTCTGACTCTGAGGTCCTGTGACAGCTCTTTGGTTTTACCCATGTTGGAGACTTGAAATCTGTGTGATCTGTCTGATTCTGTGGACAGGTGTTTTTCACACAAGTGATTAGTGAGAACAGGTGGCTTCAGGTCAGGTAACAAGTTGATTGGGAGTGTCTAACTGGTCTGTAAAAGCCAGAACTGCTAATGAATACTAAGGGATCAAATACTTATTTCACTCCATGAAATACAAATCAATTAATATATATTCCTTAGATTTATTTTCTGGATTTTCTTTTTAATATTCTGTCTCTCCATGTAAGAATACATCTACCATTAAAAGTATAGAATGATCATGTCTTTATTAGTGGGCCAACGAAGAAAATCAGCAAGGGATCAAATACTTCTTGGACTCACTGTATGTCCGTTTATATTCAGCTCATTATGCTCAGGTCTACAGCGGGACCAGGGAATTAACACGCTTGAAACGTGACTGCTTAAAATGAAGCGTCGCCACCACAGCCGGTTTTCATCTCTTCCAACCAGTTTGAGGTCCTCAGCTCTTCTACTTTGCCTTCACTTGCTTTGCCAGGATGCTTCCCTTGGCACTTCGGCAACGTGATGCCTTTGGCACAATGCTTCTCTACTATTCTCCTCCCGACGCAGCGAGTTCCTGACATTAGTGAACTGAATAGTTGGCAGGTAAGTAATTTTACGTAGTTTCTTTTTTTTCTATTTTAATAATTATTTATTCTGTCATTTCTCTGCTTGTATTAGCAATTTGGTCAGTGTCTGATCTTCAGTATCTGACACCCAGTCAGCTAAGTACTGAGGCGCTTTCCTATCTCTCTTTGAAAAGCGTGTACTGTGTTTGTCTCCCTTTGTTTGAGCACCATCTTGAGCATCGGTTTAAGACTCTTGAACCTCTTTTGGAGTCTGATCAACACTGTTGGCTGTTGGAATGAGGGGTACACCCCTCTCACCTTGGGATCATCAGCTGTCATTGACTGGTCAGTCTAGGTTTGCTGTTCTTTAACACACTTTGAATGAAATTTCAGAAGCCTGTGTTTAAGCACTTTCCCTGTGTCTGGATAGTAGACTAGGTATGATGGACTGTTCTTGTCGTACCTACAAAGACTCCCTTTCACATTTTGACTCTAGCTTCTATCTGTCATGTTTGTAAGTGTAGCATGCTGCTCCAAATACTCTCCTCTTTGAAAGGTTATGCTTTCTCTCTGTCAATGTAGAGTCATTGAATACATATATAGAGCTGCTGAGGTCTCACACCTTATCCCCTGCTTCCAGAGCAATGACTGTAAATGTGTTGCTGTGAACTCTGAACCATTATGTGAACAAATACATTTTACTGATCCATATGGAGAAGAATCGGCCATACATCTCTCAGTAGCTTTAACTGTTTCACCCTTAGTTTTCAGGAAGTTCACAGACTGTATCTGAGTAATCCTCAGTAAATGTCTGAGTGGATCTCCAACCCTGGATGTGTCCAAAAGCTCCTTAAATTAGTAACCTCATTTAATATTCACCGAGCTTCAGCCGCATTGATCAGTTTATAATGCGGAGTCTCCGCTGCAAGACCACGTTGCTGCTTTACAGCAGAGGCTCCTGATTGGCTGTTTGCTGGGCGATCGACATGGTGTGACCGAGCTCTGTAGCTCCTCTGGAAGACTGAACTTTAGAAACTGCTCAAGCTGTGTGGCTGTGGGTGCCTTTAATTTTGAGTGTGAGACACAAAGTAAGCTGCTGTTCATTTAGTTTGGGAATGGCTTAGTTCTGTTGCTATGCTAGCTTTCTCCTTAGCAATGTAGCTTCAGTATTTATCTATGTATTACTTGATCTTCATGGTTTGTTATTTCTTCACATGTTTTACGCTACTGAGCTGGTTTAGGTTAGTATGGATGGTGTAATTTTATGGATTTGTGCTAAATTTGTGTTCTTAGTCAACGTCCTGGTGTTTATTGAATTACTGCTCAGAGGCTGTTGCTGTTCCTCTTTTCGTCATTGTGGGGGCGCTAAAACCCCATAGTTTAACCTGTGGAAACGATCAGAGGTATGTTAAAGCTGGTGTCCTGCTAGAAGCTGTGAGTGGTAATTTAGCCACATTCAGGTAATAAAGCCTATTGTACTCACTTTTGTGGCCATGGCTTCTTTTTATTAGCTTTGTCGTCTTTATCTGAGCATTTGTCTGTGTTTCTGTCCGACTACGCAGGTACGAGTTCTCGAGGAGGTTGGCAAGCTTGTACGGCTGATCCAGCTGCTTTTTTTTTTTTTTTTTTTAGAGGCTGTCAAACTTCGCTGACCTGGCTGGAGGCTGCCCGTGACTCCTTTAACATGACCATCTTAATTCCAGCACTACCGGCGCCACTGATAGAGGGTCATCTCCACTACCGCATCTGAGAGGGCCTGGAGCTGTCTGTGTGGCTGGGAAAAGCAGAGTCTAACTGGTTCGAGGACCTCAGCTCTTCACCTGCTCCGGCACAGAGGACGACTCCTCAGGGTGGTGTTCTCACTGTTGGAATTCTGTAACCCCTCAAAGTATCGACCCTAAAGAGTAATGCCACGGTCTCCTGTTTTCCAGGTGCCCCTGTCCTGGACGTCGCCAGGTGGCTTTGGCACCATCGTTGTCCACTGCCGTACGCTTCTGGACACTGTTCAGAAAAAGCCAGACATCAGGATCATCGTCTCCTACCTCCTGACTGGGTGCTACCCAGCTAATTAATCCTCAGAGTCCATATTGTCTATTTAAATCAAGACGGGTTGCCAAGTAGTATTACATTTACCCCTGCACCCAGTTTTAGGTAGGGGGGTTTTCTTTTTTCTTTTAAGTAATCTAAGCAGTCTTAGTCAGCACCTTTTGAACAAGATTTCAGTGTAACTGACTGTAAGGCAAGGTTGTTTTTTTTTTTTTTTTTTTTTGTGGTCAGACTCAGTTCTAAAGTCTTCCACCGGCGTTACGTTTACTGCAGGATTAAAGTGTTTCTCTACATTCCTAAGACTGACTGATCGAGTTGATTCTTTAAGCACGGAGAAGCAAGTCATCCCAGTGAGTGATTCTGAGTCAATTCAGGTACTCTACTGACTGAGACTCTGTACCCGAGGTGACTAAGTAAATTAATTAGACCGCTTGACTTATGAATTTAGTATAAACGGTTGGAGACGAGGCGTCATATTCTTAGACCTTTACTTTAACCCGGATCTATTTGATATTTTAAAGTAGTTTTAGACCATTGACTTTTTGCAGCGATCCGGACTCAAAGGACGAAGATGTCCAAAGCATTGCCCTAAGATCATTCGAGTCTCAGTTGTCTGAATTGGGAATTTCTCAGAATCTTCCCATTTAAAACAAATCTGAATCCGAAGATATTGTCTTGTGATATTTTGATTCTCAGAGTTGTTTAAACCAGAAACTTTTTCAGGGATCCAAATGCATTAAAATTTGAAGTTTCCAAGACACGTTTTTAGGAGATTTAATTCTCCTAACCTAGAGAATTTTGTAAAGGGATCTGCATTTATTTTTTAGAAAAGATTTTAAAGCAAGCTTTTGAAAAAATGTTATTTTTCAGGGCTGTTTAAATGATATATTTAGAAGGTTTTGAGACCAGGGTGCAGAGTTTATAATATCCAAAGAGTTCGGACTATACACATGAAATTCATACATAATTACAATTATGATTTTGAAACGTGGTGAGGAACCCATTCTAAATTTGTGGATTTGCTGGGAAATGATTTCAGTTTTGGTTGACTGTGGTTCAGCAGTTTCAGTACTTCTGAAGGGGTCAGTACCCATATCTGTCAGTACAGACACAATTCTAACAGTGCATGTTTCAGGCTTACCACTCTCAGAACATTTTCTGCAGTCCTGTGAAGGTGAAATTGGGAAATAAAATGGTCAAACACTGGTTTATAGGAAAGGTGGGCAGGGGGAAGATATAGACTGCAAAATATTGGAAAAGCAAAGATGTTTTTATTTTTTACCCAGTATAAATACATTGAAGATAATTGATGATACTTCTGTTACACAGTCAAGATCTGAGCTGCCAAGTGAGAATGACAAGACTGAGACTAAAGACTTACCAGTTTTTGTTGAAGAAATTCCAAAACATTTCTGGTCTCAGAATGAATGATATTGGGTCAATACAGGGATCATCTCTGATTAAAGTGGTGCAAGCAAAACAGCTGATAGGCCTTACCATGCTCAATGTCTAATGTCCAAGGAAGCAGAAGAAGGGTTATCCAAAATGATGAATTCCCTTTTGGAAAATGAAGCCATTGTTGCATGTGAATCTTCACTGGTGAAAAGTCCTCTGAGAGCGGTAAATGCAGCAGTATATCCTGCTGGTCCAATTGTACCTAATCCGGCAACTATTGGGGTGCAATATCTACTGGGAAGTCATTCACAGATCAGGTGGCTAGAAACAGCTATGTCAGGAAGTGCAGTAGTGCTTCAGATGGTTTCCACAAGAGCACAACAGCAGTGTAAGAAAAATGAGGATGTGTACGATGTGGATATTTCAGACTTGACCCCTGACATATCTTCATCAAATGATGGAATTGTTCTGCAGCAGTCTGATGATCAGATATTAATATTGTCTGATTCTCACAAGTTCTCACTAAAGGAAGAAGCTTTTTGTCTAAAAAAAGAATCAGTTCAGGAGTGTGTCTTATGTACCGGAGAGAAGAGAGAATATAAGCCCATATGGATCTGCATCTGTCTGTCATAACAAAAGGGACGTTTTTATTGATTAATATTGCAGTTCCACTGGATTTAGAATGAAAGGTCAGTGATCTACCTGTGACCATGTTGAATGGCTAAAAGCATTGATATGTAAACACAGTATTTCTATCCTCCACATTTTCTGCTTTAGTTGCTCGAGACGTGATTCAACTCTACTTTATAGTCTTTAATATCAGCTTTGTCTTCATCTGAGAAAGTTGTTGTAATGCTTGTGCTCTCTGCTCCCTGTGTTACTGTACAGTACTCTCTCTCACTGACCATCGTTTGTTTACTTTGGAGAAACTTGGTGACCGCAGAGGTGGGGCAGAGATCTCCAGGTGCTCTGCAAGGAGGTAATCAAGCTTTACTGCTACTGTTGTAGAGGCAGTCCAAACTCCACCAACGGAAGACGAGGCTGGATATTCCTCTAACGCTGGCCATATTAAATCCAGCACTACCGGTGTGGCGGACACAGAGGGTTATCTCCACTCCCGCACCACAGAGGACCTGGAAAAGCAGAGGGCTCCTCCCCCACCACAGCCGGTTTTCACTTCTACTTTTCAGCTCTTCACTTGCTCCCTCACCGAGGACAGCTCCTCAGGGCGTTTTTTTTTCATTGTTGGAGGTTTTACTGTAAAACACTTAAAAGCATTGGGACCAAAGAGTAACGCCTCAATCTCTCAGTTTTATAATCATTTATTCTGGTGTTTGGGCACTTCACTCATTTTATGTTTTTAAGCTGTGTCATCTTTATGGTTTTGAATGTCCTGAGCTGGAACGTTTTAATGGTCTAAATGAGTCTCTTAAATGTGCTAATTTGGTCTGATTAAGAATCCCATTTGAGAGATGTTGATATTCCCAAATACAATAAATTCTGGAGTTGCTTCTAATGCAACTGCAAATCGTACAACTAAAGCAGTTATCTTGCTAGAAGATAAAGGAGGAATTGGGAGATTACGATGTTAAACCAAGGAAGGGATGAGGAAAGGAGAATTACACATTACAACAAAAGTAAGAAATGAAAATTCTTTTTCAGTTTTCGCTCCAAATCCAAGAGATCCCAGTTTTTCTTTTCTGTTAGATTATCTAACACATCTAGTGGACTTTCAGTTAGTGGTGGGAGCAGATATGAATAGGCATTAATCATTTATTAATTAAACAGATCATGGGGTGATATTTCTCAGTCAGCTGGCCACTAGCTAGTAAGCTTAAGCTATGTATTACCACATTGTCTTTACTCGACTGCTGGCAGCATCTTAAGCAATAAGCTTTTTTTTTTTATCTGCAAGACACAAATCTTTCAGGTTTAATTTTGGAGTGAATTAACGCCGTTTCTTGTGTTTAATCAGGGTTCATTGGACGATCAGAGGTTGTTGGGAGCAGTGAACGGTTTCTTTAGGAACAACTCAGACTGAAAACTCATTCTTTAATGTAAAATCTTAGAGGTGGAATGTTCATTTTACTGGTGGGGTTTTATTTGGATCTAGATGCTGTGAGATGTGAGTATATGAACTAATGCTGATAGCAGCCAGGTTTTGGCCTCTCACACCCAGAACCCTTTTTGTCCTTTATTTTTCACGTATCTCAGTTAAACTGCTTTTTTGCATTTCTATCACCACCAGTGATTTAACATGCGGGTGGAGGGGGCAGTGATCCCTGAGCGGCTGTTGTGACTTTGTGGTTGGTAAGTATGTAGATTTTTTTTTTTTTTTTTTTGGCCCCATCAAGCCTCCACATTACATCGATGGTGCAATTTGGGCCCAGGGTGTGCCTTATCGTTTGGGGTTAGGGCTGGGAAGGGTGTGGTTAGAGGGGTTGTTTACATTGTTCTTGATGTTAGACGTGGGGTTATTTGTCTATGGTTCTTGTTCGTCTCCTCACCTGTTTTGTCTAATATTCTGCTGCATATTTAGATTTTTGTTCTCACTGAGGCTGAGGTGCAGACACGAGTAATTCTTACATTTCTGACACAAAAGGTTACCATAGCCTTATTGCAGGAAACTCACTTATCTGTTCAGGAACATTTGAAACTGGAGAGGGACTGGGTTGGTCAGATCTATTCCTCGTCTTCTAGTTCTAAGAAGAGGAATACAGCTTAACATCTACACACACAAATATTCCATTCATTCTGGAGTCGGAGAAACAAGTTACAGAAGGTAGATTTATTTTGCTCGCAGGCTTCATATTTGAACAACACATTACACTCTTAAATACATATGCACCTTATGACCCAATATTTGTCACATTTAATTTTTGTTTTTTAATGAATTTTGGAAGGATCTTGAGTTCCTGGGTGGGGATTTTAATTGTCTTGGATGCTGGTCTGGACAAGTCTTCGCTCCATATGGTTAATTGTAAAGTTCCTCGACATGAGTATGCAGTCAGGCCTTGTAGATATCTGAAGAGAACTACATCCCATGACTAAGAATTCTGCATTTTACTCTCATTCCCATGGCTCCTATCCAAGACTGGATTACTTTATTCCTACTAACTGTAAACATATGTTGAAGGTCTGTCAGATTGGTTTTATCTGACCACAGTCAAGTGGATTTGGATGACACGCTAAATTTAACAGCATTAAAAACACCTCAGTGGAGATTTAACACACATTTACTAAATAAAGAAGAGTTTTGTTTCTATGTTTTTGTTTCTAAGAGAATTACAGATTATTGGCAAGACAACTGCAACTCTCCAGTTACCAGTGCAGTTAAATGAGACTCTCTCAAAGACACTTTGAAAGGTCATTTGATCTGTTATGCGTCTCTCCAGAAAAAAGACTTGGAAGCTGAGATGCTGCAACTAGAACACAAACACAGTCTGATAGAAATTGGTCTCTGCTAGTAAATGCTAAATTAAAATGTTTTAGAAGTTGATCAGACTTTTTTGAATGTCCCCTTTACACTGTTAATGCCACAAACCCAACAGCATGTGCTCCCTATCGACCCATTAGTCTACTTAATGTAGATTACACAATTCTAACTAAAGCACACAATTATAATGTTCACCGCCTTCGTGATATTATAAAAATTCTTACTAAAAGAAAAGACCTACTTTAATTGTTTTCTTAGATGCTAGGAAAGCGTTCAGCAGGGTTGAGTGGAGTTTTCATTTTTCACTACTGGAGAAAATTGTATTGGGGAATAATTTTATGAATATAGTCAAATTGTTGTATTTGGACCCCACAGCCTCTATTAATGCAAACGGTCTTATGTCTGATATTTGTCCAATTAGAAGATGCTGCAGACAAGGCTACTCTCTTTCACCCTTGCATTTTGCTCTAGTAATAGAACTCCTTGTTGAATACATTTACATCTAGTTTCATTATTTCAGGAGTTTTAGTGGGAGAAGCAGATCATCGTATCTCATTATCTGCAGACGATATACTTCCACATTTAAAGAATCCAGTGACGTCTGTTCCTGAAATCAGAAACTTCATTACTAATTATAGTGTGCTATCTGCCTATAAAATCATTTTTGGCAGGTCTACAGCTATTCAGCTGAATGTCCCGAATTATATTAAACTAAATCTACCGTTCCAGTTGACAAATACTGGCTTTAGATACATTGGGAGATTACAATTACCCCTGATCTGAACCGAATTATTAGCTTTGTTTCTCCTGCCCGTTGAGCGTATACACATCTCTCTTTGAATGAAGTCATTTAGTAGCACTAGGATATAGACCTGGAACCTTTCTGAACTTTTATTTAATATTGTGCATGTATTCTGTTTATTTCAGAGTCTTTATTCATCAGCCTGTCCTCAATTCTTCCTCACTTATTCATCATTCACCCATAACACTGTCATATTTCTAATGCCCAGTGCTCCATGTTTCAGCGCCCCCCCCCCCCCTTTACTGGATCTATAGGAGCAGCTAGGTCAGTATGTACTAGTTCAAGTACTGCTTTTGCTCGTGCATCAGGTTCTGTTACTACTCTGAGCAGATTTCTCTTGTCTGCAGACTTCACAGTTCAGTTTATCAATCTTACCCTTGGTCTTCATGCTCTCTACTGCATAATGTGAAACATCATAATTACAGTGAACAAGGATTTCATGCTGTTTGAATATTGTAACACTGCAACCATCACCACTGTGATCATTGACCTCAGTCAGGTAATAAAGCCTATTTTACTCTTTAATGGGGAACTTGGTACCATTTTTTGTTACTGTCTTTCTTTTTTTGTCTTCTTTATCTGAGCCAGTTGTGATCTTTGTGCTCTCTACTCCCTGTGTTACTGCACAGTACTCTCTCACTGATTGTCATCTGTATTTTTACTCAGGCGTCCACGGAGGAACAAGCTCTCCAGGAGGTCGTTAAGCTTGTACGACAGATCCAGCTGCTGTTGTAGAGGCAGTCCAAACTCCACTGACAGAAGATGAGGCTGAAGGGTGCCCATGCCTCCTCCAACGCCGCCATCTTAATTCCAGCAGTACCGGCACTGCGGACACAAGGGTCGTCGTCTCCACTCCCGCAACTGAGAGGGTCTGGGAAGTGTCAGCATGTCTGGGAAAAGCAGAGGGCGTCTCCACCACCACAGCCATTTTTCACCTCTGCTAACTGGTTCTAGAACCTCAGCTCTCCACCTTCTCCGGCACAGAGGACGACTCCTTAGGGCGGTGTTCTCACTGTTGGAGATTCTTCTGTAAAACACTGAAAAGTATCGACCCTAAAGAGTAACGCCACAATCTCCTGTTTTCCAGGTGCCCCTATCCTGGATGTCCCCAGGTGGCTTTGGCACCATCGTTCTCCAC